>NC_091132.1:4385000-4685000 GCF_040183065.1 Periplaneta americana | reverse complement strand
ATAAAGCAATTTACCTAGTTTGTGTTAGACTAAAGATTCGCTCCTACTTAGCGGAATCGAATCGAATTGAAACAAAACATCTGCTGGCACTCACATCTAGTGGAACTGAACCGAAGTGTGTACAGATTGGAATGGATCACTTTAGCGCACTTCTGTGAAGAGGCAGAGAGAGAATAAATAAATATCCAAAACAAGAAATACTGGATATATGGAGAATTTTCACTTCATTTCACTATATTCTGAGAGGTGAAGCAAAATTTCTTTGTTTAGCACTTCTTCAGATTTTCATTTTTACCTGATGTTTCTGTTAATATACTTCACGCATTATCACTGAAATAATTATTGTGGTAGTACTTTTGTGTTTTGTCACACAATAGCAGATAATTCTGAACAAAATTTATTATTTTTTTCTTTGTTCATGTTATTAAAATATAATTTTCTCTATGCATACTATTTGAGCAATAACTTTCAAGAAACAAATTACGCTAGGTACCAAAAATGTATACTGCTCATTTGTTTTTTCACAAAGGCTTCACGAGAACTTATTATCATACCCGAAACAAGAAGTTCTGTTCCGGCAGGGGAATAAATATTCTAGCTCATGAATTCTATTCTGTTCAATTCAGTTATACAAGCCACTTTCTGCTACCTTACATTTAAATACATTACTTACTTACTGGCTTTTAAGGAACCCAGAGGTTCATTGCCGCCCTCACATAAGCTCGCCATTGGTCCCTATCCTGAGCAAGATTAATCCAGTCTCCATCATCATATCCCACCTCCCTCAAATCCATTTTAATATTATCTTCCCATCTACGCCTTGGTCTCCCCAAAGGTCTTTTTCCCTCCGGCCTCCCAACTAACACTCTATATACATTTCTGGATTCGCCCATACATGCTACATGCCCTCCCATCTCAAACGTCTGGATTTAATGTTCCTAATTATGTCAGGTGATGAATACAAATCGTGCAGTTCTGTGTTGTGTAACTTTCTCCATTCTCCTGTAACTTCATCCCTCTTAGCCCCAAATATTTTCCTAAGCACCTTATTCTCAAACACCCTTAACCTATGTTCCTCTCTCAAAGTGAGAGTCCAAGTTTCACAACCATAAAGAACAACCGGTAATATAACTGTTTTATAAATTCTAACTTTCAGATTTTTTGACAGCAGACTGGATGATAAAAGCTTCTCAACCGAATAATAACACGCATTTCCCATATTTATTCTGCGTTTAATTTCCTCTCGAGTATCATAATATATATATTTATATTTGTGAAGAGAAATTCTGTTTGATTCGATTCCACTAAGTGGAAGTGGGCCTTTAGGTACTACAGGAATACAAATTTCATTTCATCAAGGGGATCTACTTATTTTACAGAAGTAAGTAAATTTGAAATTTTGTGTGTTTTAGAACAATCTTTCTAATATAGGACTTTCTACAGTGCTGTAGTTTTTCCTCAGCCAAACAAAGTATCATGTTGTTCATTTAATTTTTTTCCTCCATTGCTCCCTATCTAAGTATCTACATCTTGCAGTCCTTCGAGTTGCATATTTCTTCTTACTTCATTCCATCCAATTTTCATTAGGTAAAAAGAAAATCTGATTGTTTGGGAAATTATACACTATCTGATGAAACATAACAAAAGCATAGTTTTTCAGTGGATATAGACACACTGTGGATTATGTGACGTTGTTGACCATGTTGCTAAGAAGGGAAGTAAAATCTTATAAACCCCATGTCAACTTCATCATTTTCAACAGGTGAAAAATTAATCGACTCAAAATATCAAGATATAATATCGTAAAATTTCCACAAAATTTCAAGTAATAAAAGGTGGGAGTGTGTCAGTGTACAACAAAATATAATTCATGAGTACCCAAGAAAAAGTTCAGTTGCATCCTTTCTAATACTCACCAGGCATGACTGTTTGTCAAAACACTTGAACAAAATTGGAATTATTTCTTCACCACTTTGTCCATTGTGCAGTCTTCATCTAAATCTATTGTGTGTGAGAAATATTGGAGAGCAAGAGAGTCAATGGCTTTATTGTCTAGAACACAGCATTAGTTAACATCAATAACGTGTAAGGAATGTCAACGGACTGGGAGAAAAGTGCGTATAATATGGGATAGTGTAGTAAATGAGTGGGTATTATTGGGGTTTCGTTGTATTTGCATTAACATTACTATTATATGACAAGAACCATAAAGGCACTAGAAAGAATGGTGAATGGGAGAAGAGTTCAGGGCAGGAGAAATCAGATGATAGACGACATTGAGATATATGGATCATATGAGGAAATAAAGAGGAAGGCAGAAAACTATGAATGAATAAATTAACCATAAAATCTTAGGAGTTTTGGAAAATTATTTCACGTCTAAGTTAAAAGAATAGCTTGTCAGTGGGCGTCATTTGGGTTAATTGGTAAAGAGGATGCACATAATAATCTTGCTAAAAAAAAAAGAAGAAGAAATTACTACAGAAACTGTGGAACAAAGCTACCCTTTCACAGTATTAAAAATTAATCTCTTGTGAGAATAAGAAAGTAATCTACAATCTACAGTATTTTCTTCATAAAGCTGTAGGCAAAAAGTGGAAAATTTTTAGTATCAATCAAATTGCCTTATACCTAATACCGAAGTAAATGTGTAGTACCGGTACCAACCTTTAGACTTCCATTGATCACGACTGCTTTACTAAGTGTTCATTCATCCCTATGCAACCTCCAAGAAAAGAAATGATCAAGATCACAGCTCGGTTACTACATCTGTACAGGTCCTGTCTGTTAATAAAAAGAGAGATATGGAAACTGAAAGAGACAGATATATTTGTTTGAAATTTTTTGGTTGGTCACCTGTTGGTAATACCAGTGAGGAAAGTTATATTTGCTCTGAGGCAGATTAGCTGTGAGTTGCTCTGTTATTCTTCTTGTTGTTACCATCATCATCATCATCATCATGGTGGTGTAATGGTTATAATTCGCACCTCTTATTCAGAAGGTTCAGATTTTGATCCCTGGGACCTGCTATCCTGTGTTGGGTTTTTACGTGGTTTTCCAAGTCTTTCATTTCCAGTTTTTCATTTCGTTTCATTTATTGTATTCCATAGATCTTACATTAGCACTGAAGCTTTAAGATGTGAAACAAATAAAGAATTACACAATTTTTTGACGAGATGAATGATGGGATAGTACCAATTTGAAGGGCCACGACTCAGTTCCTTTCCAATCCTCATTACCTCTTCATTATCATTTCTCATCTAAGCAGTTGGAGGAAGAACGACTGCCAGAGTGTATATTGGAGTGGAAACCTGAAGGAAGAAGATGCAGGGGAAGACCTGAAGTTTCCTGGAGTCAAGGCATTTATGTTGCCATGAAGGAAGAACAGCTGCAGATTGGAAATTGGATGGATAGACTATGGCTACTAGGAATCGGGAGATGTCAGTGACATTAGATAATCGATATATTATATACTACATGTGTGTGTGTTTAACGCCTACCCACTTTACTTGCGTGATTCAGGTTCCACATACTGCGGATAGATGGCAGGACTATTATCCATTTTCAAGTTGCACACCACTTCGGTGGGCCACATTGTGCATGATGTGTATCTATGAAAAATTATGGCGTGTACTAGGGTGAGTGTATGTGGAAGTGTTCGTGTAAGTGTAGTGTAGGGAATGGGTGAGGATGATGATGAAGGTGAGGAAGGGAGAAGGGGAAACCCAGTGCTGACACATAGCCTACTCCTGTCGAATAGCACCAAGGGGGCCACCAGGCTTAACATCCCCTTCCGATGGACGAATCACTATCAACAGTGACATATGCCTTCTCTTCATATGCACTGCGGAGAGATTTGGGATTTAACCCAGGCATATTGGTGCACAGTTTAGTGATCAGAAGTTGTGCACCGCATCTCTCCTAGTCCCAAGGTAGAAATGTTACATGAAAATTTCTGACCCCACTGGGAATCGAACCTGGGCCGGCTAGTCTGTAAGCAGATGCGTTACCACAGAGCTAACTCGACGGATGTTTTATTATTATTATTATTATTATTATTATTATTATTATTATTATTATTATTATTATTATTACTTACAAATGGCTTTTAAGGAACCCGGAGGTTCATTGCCGCTCTCACATAAGCCCGCCATCAATCCCTATCCTGAGTAAGATTAATCCAGTCTCTATCATCATATCCCATCTCCCTCAAATCCATTTTAATATTATCCTCCCATCTACGTCTCAGCCTCCCCAAAGGTCTTTTTCCCTTCAGCCTCCCAACTAACACTACATGTATTTCTGGATATTATTATTATTATTATTATTATTATTATTATTATTATTATCATCATCATCATCATCATCATCATCAAGAAGTATCAAGATGAAGTTCATGTTTACGTCATGTCTCCTTACAACATTGTCCCCAGTGTTGTATTAATAACCCACGTAAATTATGAAAAAAACTGAATGGGAGTAGAAATCTGGAAGCATCTCGAACATGCTGGATTGAGATTGTAGCCTGTCACGTGACACGAAGCTAAGAAGACGAGTGAATGAAGGATGACGACGTTTTGTTCTTGACAGCTTCTATGCCAATTTTGCCTTACATTTCCAGATTAGCTTTCACTGCAAATGATAGCAAACTGATAAAACGTCGCTTATCGCGTAACCAATTTGATAGTGGACTATCGTGCTTGTTTGTTGAGGGTATGCATCTTCCCTATCTACAGTATATCTGACCTGACTTCGCACACGCCCTCGAAAGTGCTTACGACAGTTCTGATTACAACTCTATACATTTTAAAGCTTTTCTGTGACTCATCATTTTAGACATGGCGTGTATTTAATGTGTGAATGGACAACGGATTTCGACGAACCGAGAGATGGTGCGTGAATGGATGGATGGATGGATGGAGAGGTGGTGAATTGAGGGAAGAATGCATAAATATAGTTGACAGAGAGATAGACGAAAGGAAGGATCTAAACATAACTACTCTGTAGACATAGAGGAATGCACGGTTTAATGGACTTAAAGATATATGGATTCATGAATGGACTGATGTATGGATATATGCAGAGACACCATTTAGGGGAGAAGGGTAGAGAAATTGCCCCTACCCTCGAGTTTAAGATAAAAATTAATTGAGTTGTATTACTAAAAAAAAAAAGAAATGTGGGAACTGTAGCCTTCTTATAATATTAAAACGATGGCTTAGTGCACACATGTGTTAAGTACATTTTCCGGTCAAATTGAGTTAAGTACAAAATCGCACTCCTGTGAGGTATATCTTTACTGTGCACAAATATGGGAAGTGAATAACAAGATTTTCCTATGTTATGTTTACTTTTTGAGAATAGATGTTAATTGAAGTGTAATTAAGTATTGAAAATTGAAACTTGTTTTCCTCAAAATTAAGAAATTAGCACTTACCACATGTGTGCACTAAGCTATCGAAAATATTCCACTTTTATAAACGCTTAAGAAGTAAAAGACGAGCTAGTTAATGGCTTTATTCAAGTGAAACCCTTTGCTACATTAGTGTTGTTACATCTTATCAATAAAAGTACAATTTTTTTTGTTAATTTAAATTAAAATTTCTTTATCAATAATATTTCGTATATTCATTTGTTCGCACCTAAATCATATTAACAGCAAGTACATGTAAATAATGCATCGTATAAGCAGGATAAGAAGTTGAAACTAGGCATATGTATGGAAACTGGAAATGTGCTGTAAAATGTGGTAAACTTGACCAAAAAAAAAATAAACAATGATGTCAGTTCTATTTGTCACCTAAAATAAAAGTACGGTACTTAAGAAATGGAGGTCCACACCTGTGGAGTAACGGTCAGCGCGTCTGGCCGCGAAACCAGGTGGCCCGGGTTCGAATCCCGGTCGAGGCAAGTTACCTGGTTGAGGTTTTTTCCGGGGTTTTCCCTCAACCCAATACGAGCAAATGCTGGATTGGCTTACTAGTCTTCACATAAATTAAATTTGTTAATTAATAAATACTAATTAAAATTATGCATTTTGTATCATACAGATTAATGTTTTATGTCATCATTATCATCATCAACGGCATGGCGCATACTCAGGTTGCGGATAGAAGAGACGATCTCCAGATATGGAGGATAGTTGTGAATATATTGAGTAAGCAATCGCGAACAGCCGATATGGGGTGGTCCTCCAGCTTGGGGGTTGGGCGAAGGGCTAACAACCCATCACCGTAAAAAAGAGCTTGTTACGAAACCCCAACATGAGATGGGTGAATCCAGAAATGCATATTAGTGTTAATTGGAAGACCTGAGGGAAAAAGATTTTTAGAGAGGCTGAGACGTAGATGGGAGGATAATATTAAAATGGATTTGAGAGAGGTGGGATATGATGCTAGATACTGGATTAATCTTGCTCAGGATAGGGCCCAATGGCGGGCTTATGTGAGGGTGGCAATGAACCTCCGGGTTCCGTAAAGGCAAGCCATAATCGTTTTCTTCTCCATTTTTCAGAGTAACAAAACCTACATCGACCTAAGGCACAGTCCTCCTACCCCTCCTTGAATATATCCATCATGCCAGTTTCACTCTTCATCCTTGGTGAGTTCCATGTTCCATTATTGTATTTAATTAAATTTATTTCAATATATTTTGTTTCCATGTATTTTCCTGTTATGTAAAATAGTGTCTTATCTATCATATAAAAATAACTGTCGACTATATATATATATATATATATATATATATATATATATATATATATATATATATACATACATATGATAATTGTGTAAGTGTAATAATGACATGAGCATTTTTATTATACGAAATAAAACAGAAGTTACAATTTGTTAAAATTTGGATGGCTGTGAAAAATTACGTTTCAAAGATTTTATAAGAATATTAATAAATATACCGTAGCATAATAATGATAATGTAATAATGACATAAGCATTTTTATTATACGAAATTAACAATTCGTTAAAATTTGGATGGCTGTGAAAAATGACGTTTCAAAGATTTTATAAGAATATTAATAAATATACCGTAGCATAATAATGATAATGTAATAATGACATAAGCATTTTTATTATACGAAATAAAACAGAAGTTACAATTTGTTAAAATTTGGATGGCTGTGAAAAATTACGTTTCAAAGATTTTATAAGAATATTAATAAATATACCGTAGCATAATAATGATAATGTAATAATGACATAAGCATTTTTATTATACGAAATTAACAATTCGTTAAAATTTGGATGGCTGTGAAAAATGACGTTTCAAAGATTTTATAAGAATATTCATGAATATAATATTAATAAATATACCGTAGCATAATAATGATAATGTAATAATGACATAAGCATTTTTATTATACGAAATTAACAATTCGTTAAAATTTGGATGGCTGTGAAAAATGACGTTTCAAAGATTTTATAAGAATATTCATGAATATAATATTAATAAGTATACCGTAGCATAATAATGATAATGTAATAATGACATAAGCATTTTTATTATACGAAATTAACTTACTTACTTACAAATGGCTTTTAAGGAACCCGAAGGTTCATTGCCGCCCTCACATAAGCCCGCCAGCGGTCCCTATCCTGTGCAAGATTAATCCAGTCTCTATCATCATACCCCACCTCCCTCAAATCCATTTTAATATTATCCTCCCATCTACGTCTCGGTCTCCCTAAAGGTCTTTTTCCCTCCGGTCTCCCAACTAACACTCTATATGCATTTCTGGATTCGCCCATACGTGCTACATGCCCTGCCCATCTCAAACGTCTGGATTTAATGTTCCTAATTATGTCAGGTGAAGAATACAATGCGTGCAGTTCTGTGTTGTGTAACTTTCTCCATTCTCCTGTAACTTCATCCCGCTTAGCCCCAAATATTTTCCTTAGCACCTTATTCTCAAACACCCTGAACCTATGTTCCTCTCTCAAAGTGAGAGTCCAAGTTTCACAACCATACAGAAGAACCGGTAATATAACTGTTTTATAAATTCTAACTTTCAGATTTTTGGACAGCAGACTGGATGATAAGAGCTTCTCAACCGAATAATAACACGCATTTCCCATATTTATTCTGCGTTTAATTTCCTCCCGAGTATCATTTATATTTGTTACTGTTGCTCCAAGATATTTGAATTTTTCCACCTCTTCGAAGGATAAATCTCCAATTTTTATATTTCCATTTCGTACAATATTCTGGTATACGAAATTATCAATTCGTTAAAATTTGCATGGCTGTGAAAAATAACGTTTCAAAGATTTTATAAGAATATTCATGAATATAATATTAATAAATATACCGTAGCATAATAATGATAATGTAATAATGACATAAGCATTTTTATTATACGAAATTAACAATTTGTTAAAATTTGGATGGCTGTGAAAAATTACGTTTCAAATATTTTGTAAGGATATTCATGAATTTAATATTAATAAATATACCGTAGCATAATAATGATAATGTAATAATGACGTAAGCATTTTTATTATACGAAATTAACAATTCGTTAAAATTTGGATGGCTGTGAAAAATGACGTTTCAAAGATTGTATAAGGATATAATATTAATAAATATACCGTAGCATAATAATGGTAATGTAATAATGACATAAGCATTTTTATTATACGAAATTAAACAGAAGTTACAATTTGTTAACATTTGGATGGCTGTGAAAAATTACGTTTCAAAGATTTTATAAGGATATATTAATAAATATACCATAGCATAATAATAATAATAATAATAATAATAATAATAATAATAATAATACCGATACTTGAAATTTAAAGTACCATAATGTAAATTGTAAATAATTTTCCCCTTGACAAAAACCTGCGTACGCTACTGACAGTTTGTATGAGCGTCGGATAGAAGTGCCTGTAGCATCCGTAGCATCAGGTATACCTCGATTATCAATATGAGCAACATTTTGAGTTGAGACGTTGGCAGAGAGTTCAACCTTTAATGGTGTCTCGGGGGTTCCCCTTGCTTTCAAGCTGCAGCTGCGTAGTAACAAGGTGACAGTGTGAAGTTACATTGCTGTGATTGCTGCAGAGACAACGAAAGTAGCGAGGCGTGGTTAGTTGGTGAGGGATGCTAAAATCAGACACTTCGCTTTTTAACGTAGAAGATTGGGATGCCTGTGACGTCCCCACACTATTTATAAATGAAGACTGCATATTCTGTTCGTAAGTTGACATTTATTTCGGTGTAGGTACCGACCTTGAACACACTTTTACACTATCCATTGCCGTTATTAGTGTTACGGTACGAAAATAAAGTGTTGTGGATCTAGGATGTTTGTCATTCGTCGTCATGATCATTAAAAAAAAAGTAAATATCGCAGCTCCCTAAATACCACCTTAGAATCATGGCTGATAATTGGGCGTAACCAGGACTTCTATGTCTAGACTGTAGTCTGTAGGTCTACGTATTTTCAGAGTGAAGCTCGACAAGGTTTTTTCTTTTTCTAGTATTTACAATGTTACAATATACGAGTATTATGAACTGTAATAAATATAATAATAATAATAATAATAATAATAATAATAATAATAATAATAATAATAATAATAATAGTAATAATATCTTATGTTGTAAGAATCTGATAATTAAAATTCAATGCATTTGGAACTCGAAAACAATCATACGTTTAATTATTATAAGTTAAAATGGTAGTAGGGCAATTTCTAACGTGAAATATAACTTCCATTATTGATGCAAGATTATTTCTAAATAGATACTAAAACTCGAAAACAGTATAGATAGCTTAAACCCAGGACCTTAAGTCCAATTATGTTCTAGACTGGATCTAAGCCCTCATCACATATACAGGGTGATTCATGAGGAGTTACCGACACTACGAAGCTTATTTCTGAAGACATTCTGAGCAAAAACTGCCATACAATTATGTGTCCTATTCTCAATATTTTCATAGTTACAGTAATTTGAAATTGAAAAAAAAAAAAAAACATTTTTTTTTTAGGGTAGAAGAATGTTGCAAATAGAGAATGAACTATTTATAAATATACTTTCTATAATTGGCTAGTATTCTGAAGCTAAAAATATGTTCTTAATTCCTTAGTTGCTTTGTATAGTTTTTTTAACTAAAAATTAGGGCCTACATTATTCTAACACGCTTATCACAACAATTGTTACAGCTCACATGACTTCTAGCAACTTGATTCTTTACAGTTCAATTGTGCAGCCTAATATACAGTCTACTCTTAAGGCCCATTCACAATAAAAATTAAACATAACCGTAACATAAACACAGAAGTTTGCGCCCAGGCTACCAAATGGGATCATTCACAATGATTCACATAAGCATTGACATAAACATTATCGTAAGATGTTAACATGAAAGTTTGCAAACTCCAAACTTTCATGCTTATGCTTACGTGATTTGCAAACAGAACACAATCGTGGAGCGCTGAAGTATACGACAGAATATGAGGAAATGGCGTCGTTGTTATGTTTCCATGGTTACCAAGTATGTTTGCTGTTATGTTTATGTCCCCATCGTGAATGATGGTATGACTTCTTGATTTTACTGTAACGTTAAGTTAACGCTTACGTTATGTTTAATTTCCATTGTGAATGAGCCTTTAAAGAGTGTACAAGAATGACGTAATTTATAATTATAACATTTGTTGTGGTAAATGCGTAAGGTAGCCTAAATGTAATTTTGTAATTAAAAATTGAAAAAGAAAATTCTGTACGAAGAAACTTTGGAATTAACAACACACTTTTAGCTATATAGCCAATTTAAAGAAAATATACTTCTGAATAGTTCATTCTCTAATTGTAATATTATTTTACCCTTTAAAAAAATTAACTACTTCAAATTAGTGTAACTCTGAAAATATTGAGAATACAACCCATGTGTCTTCGGGGATATGCTCCGTAAGTGATGGTAACTCCGCGTGAATCACCCTGTATATCAGATTGGCCGTTTCCATGTTATGAAATGGCAACATAAAAAAATGAGAACAACCACTAAAGCTTCTACCGCCGAAAAGGAATTTTTGGTAACGACTGCTAGATGGAAGTGCAGTTGCTCCATTCAACTCCATAAGGGTTATAAGTGATTTCTTTTGCAGTCGCTAGATGGCAGTATAATGAAATTGATAGAAGTGGTTGTCTTGAAAGTCCATTACACTGACCATAGACTATAATTATGTGATCAGGGATCTAAGGAGATTATAGACTATTTGAAGGGTACACGGGAATAACGATCAAGGTATATTTTAGAAAGTTTCGAGAAAAACGAATTTTAAAGTTTAAGCACTTAATACTTTGTTATGTGTGTATTTAATAGAAATTGACGTAGTGGAATGTCAAGAACGATGATTTCTTATCACTAGCTAGACCACATGATAGTACTTCCTTTCCACTATAAGATAGCATTATTAACTCAATTTCGATTTTTTATGGACCTTGATCGTTTTTCCCGTGTACCCTTCATTTGTCATTTTATGGGTGAAATATAACAATGGTGGTGGTGATGGTGGTGGTGGTGGTGGTGGTGGTGGTAGTAGCAGTAGTAGTAGTAGTAGTAGTAGTAAGTAGTTTGGAATGAAATAGAATTTCGGGAGGAGGGCCTATGACCCAGCACTGCGATCTTTCAAGATCTATTACACTAACCCTCAAGCTATACACATTCCCAAACCCACACCGGCTGACTACACTAAGGTTCGCTGCGTACCCAGGTTTCGAGCAGGCAACTCCCCCTCGTTCCTAGGCCAGCCCCCTACGTGCGTCGCCCATTCGGGGAATGCTATGGAATTATGGTGGAATGGAGAAATGTTGACGGAATGATGATGGGGAAACGGAAGAACGCCGAGAAAAACCCCAACTGCGATTTTGTCCGCCAAAAATGTCACTATGGATTATTCAATGAAAAATCGTAGATCTGTCCACTGAGCCACCGCAGGGACAGGGAAGTAGTTTATATTGTGCATACTTTTTAACTACTAATTCTTTTACTGGTCTGAACTGTTATCTACTGTAATAGGTAGACCTTTAGCAGTAGCGCGTAGGCCTACTGTGTATATCCCTTTGCATACTTTGGCGTGTCTAGGCGCGCAACGAGAAGTGAATACGTCGAACGGGAATGAATATTCATTCATTTAACCCAAAGTTCCGGGGTCAGAACATAGGATACCCCCTAGCTGAGGTTTCAATACTTACAAGGAATTTAGTTACTCTTATTTGCCGACAGGGGCAGAGGGACAAGTGGTAAGCTTATCGTCTCAAACGCCAACTAGTATACAAATAAGATATTACTAGGACGCGAGAGAGAGGAAATTTAGTCCCGAGGTTCTAATTTAGACTTGGAGGTCTTTAACGTTCCTGAAAATTCCGAGACACGGCCTAAAGACACTGCCGCAGGACTTGAGCTCCGGATTTTTGCGTCCTGAAAAGGATATCGACCCCACCCGGATTTGAACCCGCAACCCATGGGTCTAGAGGAGAGCGCTTTACTCCTAGACCACTGGGGCCGACAGTCACTTTTGTAACTTTGATGCGTCAGTGTGAGATGATATTTTTATGAGATATGACCGAAATTTCTCTATGGATTAGCCTACCTAACATTCGCTTCACAGTTTGGGAAAATCTCGGGAAAAATGCAAGAGAGATTCGAACTCATGTCCAAGACAGTCTGAGATCAGGCAACAGCTTCTTACCCCTGAACTACGAGAATAGTGATGACGATGAATGGAACAATATTAATCAAATTCAGACACGGAAAATGGTAATACTTCGCAAAAACCTGCAGCCTACCATACCAAACGCTATCATTGACCAGCGTAAATCATATTTTGGTTCACCGGGATATCAACCCGGTTGTGTAAATATATTTAAAAGAAATCGTGATTTTCTCAGCAATAGATAACACAGCTGTTCGAAAGTGGTCACCAATAATTTATTCATACACTTTAATTATTAATATGCGTATAAACGACGGCCTTAATATAAAATGTTGTCATCAGTGATTCTCGATTATAGGCCTACCAACATAAATTCCAATAATTTTTCGAATCGAGACATGTTTGACTTAAGATACAATTTTTTGTCCCGGACAGCTGTGCTTAGGTGCAAGAATTCATTCATGGCTTCATTTGAATATAAACGATTTGCTTTACGAATATAGGCTACTAATTGATTGAAAAGGTATTTTGTAAAATGCTCGGTAATGAAGGATAACATTATTATAATAAAGAATTATTTGTATGAATGTGAGTGTGATTGTGGATGTGCCGTGTTAATATTAATTAACCAATCATCAAAAATATAAAATACAATATATCAGGACTGTCGCTGGTCAGTAACCAGAACACAAGTTTCAGCGTCACATTGTTGACAAGTAACTCCACCTGTTAGCACAACCATAAAGCACTAATAGATGCTATAGAGTTAACAACGAAAAAAAAATGTAAATAAACAAATCCATATATTGGCGCTGTTATGTGTTGCATTTTAATGTCTATGTATAAACTGTAACACTACTATAATTGATTTGGAATGTAAATATTAAAAAAGAAAGAAATAGTTTTGGCTTAAATCGACAGATCTAGACGAGGTCTTTCGTTTGGCACCAAAATCAGCGCGCTAGCACATCAGAATCTCGAGATATATTGCCCGGAAATTTTCATCCACGCTCAAAATGGCTGCCAGTCGCCACGAGCTTAACGTCAACTCAAGGTCATGCTCGCATCATAGTCGTATACCCGATCGAACGAACATTTACTTCAATCGTGTTATTACTTACGAAGTTATATTGTCGGAATGGATTTCCCTGCAAACGTTTCCGTTCTTGTATCCCTTGTGTCAGTCTGACTTTAAGAGGACACTGAATTGCCTGTCTTGGCAATGTTAAAATCATGTCTTACATAAGGAACTTTTTCTCGAAAATTGTTGAAGCTAGACAGCTGATATTTTTACATCTCATGTATACTACATGACTTCACGCTGAAATTTTTTTTGTTTCCTTACTGAGAAATAATTTTCCCCTTCCGTAAGTTATATTTTTTCAACGACGTTCAATACATTACCTCCTGTAACATCTCCGATTCACGGTGCGGCATGCTGTTCTTGTACAAGAGCGCGGCCCTTCGGCTATCATTCACAGAACAGGAGTGTAGGCACAATAAGCTTCAGGCTGCAGTGCAAGCCTTCGGGTCCCTCCTGCTTAAAGAGTGAGAGAGATAAAAATCTCCAACATTTAAACAAATTTCAAAAGCATTGTTTCAGTACCTACATGTAAAACATTCAAAGAAACAGGTCCACACCTGTGGAGTAACGGTCAGCGCGTCTGGCAGCGAAACCAGGTGGCCCGGGTTCGAATCCCGGTCGGGGCAAGTTACCTGGTTGAGGTTTTTTCCGGGGTTTTCCCTCAACCCAATACGAGCAAATGCTGGGTAACTTTCGGTGCTGGACCCCGGACTCATTTCACCGTCATTATCACCTTCATTTCATTCAGACGCTAAATAACCTAGATGTTGATACAGCGTCGTAAAATAACCCAATAAAAAATTCAAAGAAACAATTCCTGAAAATTTCGACTTTCTAGATTAGGTCCCTTTTGTGTGAAAAAGCTAAACTTACGGATCAATAAGAAAAATACATAATATATAATACATAATATATATACATAATATATAATACATATATTATATTACGGCCCTGCAGAGAAAAGGAAGCTTAACATGAATAGGATAATTGTAGTATGATCATATATTACAATATTTTAAACACGAAAAATTAAACAATAAATTGGAAAAATAAGATACACATATGAAAAAGTGGATTCCAAAATGTCCTAAGACTTTTTTTTAATCACGTTTTAATTTATCCTTTTCAAGCCAATATATAACTGTACGTTATAAGTTTATTTAACAGACTCTCCTAAGTTTTGACTTAGATCCGTTTGAAAAAAAAATATGCAAACACTAGAAGCGTCAAATTTATTTTATCAATTTTTGTAACTTTTCTCATAACTTGTCATTTTGACTTAGGCCAGTTTTTAGTTCACCTTTTCAATTTTATAACCCAAAATCGGTAATTATTTTAAAATTAGGTTTAAATTAAAACGTTTACATCCTTCCTCAGAAAATCGAAAAATTAAAATAGACATAATATTAGTTTAGTCATAATATTATGTCATATACAATTTTAAAGAGGGATAACCAAACAAATTTTGAAAAAAAAAAAAAAAAAAAAAAAACAATTACCCAAAATCCAAAAATCTATTCCCCTCAAAGACGTATTAACGTAAAAAAAATGAAACAAAAACAATCGCTCTCTCATAGTTTTGGAAATCTGTGGGACCATTAGTTGTGTTGTATCTCTGCCTTATTTCTTCTTAACGGCTGTTGATTGTGCGGTATCAGCGTCAACAATGTAGCATCAAAATAACTACAGTATAAATATTGACGTGATATTCGGGACCAGACCAAATGATCCACTGGTCTTATCACACGCGACCTCTGTTTCACATGATAAACTTAAGCCTGTGTATAGCTGTCAGTATACATAGATCACAATATTCTGTGTGCCAGAAATACAGATCCCTCGCCGTCTAGTTTTATTACAGTGGCGTAGCATGAAATTTTGAGTAGGGGAAGCTAACTCAAGTTGTCTTTCATGCAATATGAGAAAACGTATTACAAAAATACAGTCTTAAAATAAATAGTAGTCAATTTCAAGTCAGCAGTCGAAGATTGGTTGGAACATCGTAAGTAACACCAATAAGGCATGACCTCAAATGATACGTAATAAAATATGATTTCACGGTTTACACATATCTCTAACAAATAGACACGTATACGTATAACATTAGCTCACTCCCTGTCATACTTAGAGAAATCACAATATTAGTATCATTACGTAAGTATGCGTCTGTCTTTTGGTTGTGTCCTTCATTGACAGCAAGGGAGTCGGTCATTTGGTTTTTAAATCACACTTTTGTTCGTAAGTCAGTTTTGATAATACAATTGTCCTAAAAAAATTCAAGTATAAATTAGTGTCAGGAACTTATTTCGCTCATTATTTATTATATCAGCCACAATGCACACTAACACTTCAACTGAACACAACTAGACGAAAAGGGATAACGCGGAAACTACTTATTTTAAATGTTAAAGCTAGCTTCTTTGCGAGCCTTGCGACTAGGGTAGCTTAGGAAGGGATGGAAAATCTGCGGGGTGGATTACACAGAAGAAACCGGTCTGCTTGGAAGCTGGTGAGTGCAGGCTTCTTGTTTACTGCTGCATCACAAATCATCCTGAGCTGCCGCATCACAATATTTAATGCGTAAATATAAATTCTATTAAAACTAATAAATAATTTTCTTCATAAACTGCAGGTTTATTATGAAATTATTATTAACTGGGGAAGCTAAGCTTTTTAGCTTACATTGACGCTACGCCACTGTTTTATTATAAGAAGATAGGTCGGTGTTCAGTCAGTCTATTGAAGCACGCACTTACATTTGTGTTGCCATTCTTCTCTATGTGGCGAATTTGTGATTTGCAGAAAATAAGGAATAGGCTACATATAAAAATAACGCAATAGTAGAAGCGGCAACATTTATTTTTAAAAGACATCAGTTATGCATTTCTTGCAGTCTTGCCGTTATTAAAAGATACCGATTGTTATTGTAGGGGAGCGTTCTTTAATCCTTTCATAGAGAATGAAATTTAAGGACATGAAAAACAAAATGTCCGCGTTGTGTTTTAATTATTGATTGTTTTCTTGAAGGAGGTCACGGTGAGCTACTTCCCACCAATCTGCCCCCTCTGACTTGACTTAGATATCTGAAATGCAACTAGAACATTCCAACACAATTTACACATTCATTAACTTAATTAGAATGCTTAGTCTAACTTGTTAGCTACCCTACTATTTCACAACTTCTCTAGAGATGTGCACTATCGACAATGTTTATGTTTTACCATACATTTTAAGGCAAGAGAATGGTTAAATATGGTGAGAAAACCAGTAAATAATCAAACACTTTTTCCTTTAAAATTACCTCCAATATACTGAAAATACATTACACAAAATTTAACGCGCATTTGTGGCCTTTTAGGTTGCGTGACACCATTTTTAAAACCCTCGTGCATAGGATTATAAAATTACACTAAACTTACATGTAGATTTCAGTTTCTGTAACTGTAGTATCCCCCTCCCCCAATCTTTTTTCCTTTAGAATACTCTTTGATATGTGAAAAGTACATTACATAAAATTCAATGTGTACTTATGGCCGTGTGAACTGTTGTGACGCCATCTTTAAAGCTTTGGTGCACTAAGTTTTTAAATGACACCTAACTTTTTTATTTTATTTTTTTCAAAAGTTGTTCCTTTAAAATACCCACTTTGTTATGTGAAAAATACATCACATAAAATTCAATGTGTATTTATGGCCATGTGAGCTGTTGTGACGCCATTTTTAAAGCTCTGGTGCACTAGGTTTTTAAATGACGCCAAACTTTGACTATAATTTCCCTAACTATTTTTTTAATTGTTCCTTTAAAATACACTTTGTTATGTGAAAAATACATCACATAAAATTCAATGTGTATTTATGGCCATGTGAGCTGTTGTGACGCCATTTTTAAAGCTCTGGTGCACTAGGTTTTTAAATGACGCCAAACTTTGACTATAATTTCCCTAACTATTTTTTTAATTGTTCCTTTAAAATACACTTTGTTATGTGAAAAATACATCACATAAAATTCAATGTGTATTTATGGCCATGTGAGCTGTTGTGACGCCATTTTTAAAGCTCTGATGCACTAGGTTTTTAAATGACGCCAAACTTTGACTATAATTTCCCTAACTATTTTTTTAATTGTTCCTTTAAAATACACTTTGTTATGTGAAAAATACATCACATAAAATTCAATGTGTATTTATGGCCATGTGAACTGTTGTGACGCCATTTTTAAAGCTCTGATGCACTAGGTTTTTAAATGACGCCAAACTTTGACTATAATTTCCCTAACTATTTTTTTTAATTGTTCCTTTAAAATACACTTTGTTATGTGAAAAATACATCACATAAAATTCAATGTGTATTTATGGCCATGTGAACTGTTGTGACGCCATTTTTAAAGCTCTGATGCACTAGGTTTTTAAATGACGCCAAACTTTGACTATAATTTCCCTAACTATTTTTTTAATTGTTCCTTTAAAATACACTTTGTTATGTGAAAAATACATCACATAAAATTCAATGTGTATTTATGGCCATGTGAACTGTTGTGACGCCATTTTTAAAGCTCTGATGCACTAGGTTTTTAAATGACGCCAAACTTTGACTATAATTTCCCTAACTATTTTTTTAATTGTTCCTTTAAAATACACTTTGTTATGTGAAAAATACATTACATAAAATTCAATGTGTATTTATGGCCATGTGAACTGTTGTGACGCCATTTTTAAAGCTCTGATGCACTAGGTTTTTAAATGACGCCAAACTTTGACTATAATTTCCCTAACTATTTTTTTAATTGTTCCTTTAAAATACACTTTGTTATGTGAAAAATACATTACATAAAATTCAATGTGTATTTATGGCCATGTGAGCTGTTGTGACGTCATTTTTAAAGCTCTGATGCACTAGGTTTTTAAATGACACCAAACTTTGATTATAATTTTCCGTAACTTTATTTTTTTTATTATTCCTTTAAAATACCCACTTTGTTATGTGAAAAATAAATTACATAAAATTCAATGTGTATTTATGGCCATGTGAACTGTTGTGACGTCATTTTTAAAGCTCTGATGCACTAGGTTTTTAAATGACACCAAACTTTGATTATAATTTTCCGTAACTTTATTTTTTTTATTATTCCTTTAAAATACCCACTTTGTTATGTGAAAAATAAATTACATAAAATTCAATGTGTATTTATGGCCATGTGAACTGTTGTGACGTCATTTTTAAAGCTCTGATGCACTAGGTTTTTAAATGACACCAAACTTTGACTATAATTTCCCTAACTTTAATATTTTTTAATTGTTCCTTTAAAATACGCTTTGTTATGTGAAAAATACATCACATAAAATTCAATGTGTATTTATGGCCATGTGAGCTGTTGTGACGCCATTTTTAAAGCTCTGGTGCACTAGGTTTTTAAATGACGCCAAACTTTGACTATAATTTCCCTAACTAATTTTTTTAATTGTTCCTTTAAAATACACTTTGTTATGTGAAAAATAAATTACATAAAATTCAATGTGTATTTATGGCCATGTGAGCTGTTGTGACGCCATTTTTAAAGCTCTGGTGCACTAGGTTTTTAAATGACGCCAAACTTTGACTATAATTTCCCTAACTAATTTTTTTAATTGTTCCTTTAAAATACACTTTGTTATGTGAAAAATAAATTACATAAAATTCAATGTGTATTTATGGCCATGTGAACTGTTGTGACGCCATTTTTAAAGCTCTGATGCACTAGGTTTTTAAATGACACCAAACTTTGACTATAATTTCCCTAACTAATTTGTTTAATTGTTCCTTTAAAATACACTTTGTTATGTGAAAAATACATTACATAAAATTCGATGTGTATTTATGGCCATGTGAACTGTTGTGACGTCATTTTTAAAGCTCTGATGCACTAGGTTTTTAAATGACACCAAACTTTGATTATAATTTTCCGTAACTTTATTTTTTTTATTATTCCTTTAAAATACCCACTTTGTTATGTGAAAAATAAATTACATAACATTCAATGTGTATTTATGGCCATGTGAACTGTTGTGACGTCATTTTTAAAGCTCTGATGCACTAGGTTTTTAAATGACACCAAACTTTGACTATAATTTCCCTAACTTTAATATTTTTTAATTGTTCCTTTAAAATACGCTTTGTTATGTGAAAAATACATCACATAAAATTCAATGTGTATTTATGGTCGAAGAGAATGATGCGTCGTAAGCATTAGATACCCATGTTTTCACGTAGAACTATATCCTTTCTCGGATGTGGACGAGGAGGAACTACGTATAAGAGCTACGTTAATGATTTATTTACATTTGATAGAGGACACATGTCGTGTCGCTTCCTAACAATATGTAAACAAGTTGGACCAGATGCTTGAGGGATGAGGGGGTGCGATGAAAATGGCCGTCTTTAGCGACCTCGGCGCTGCGCTGCTGTATGATTTAGAGTTGATTGCGTCTTGAAATACGGAAGCGAGCAGTACCTCGTTCTGTAGCTTAAAGACAACACTATCAGTGGATAAAAGTACCATTTATATGTGAGT
Source organism: Periplaneta americana (assembly GCF_040183065.1). Taxonomy (NCBI): domain Eukaryota; kingdom Metazoa; phylum Arthropoda; class Insecta; order Blattodea; family Blattidae; genus Periplaneta; species Periplaneta americana. The sequence goes on along the minus strand of NC_091132.1, from coordinate 4,664,687 downwards.
TAAAGTTTATTACTAGAGTTGCGAGACCCAATTTGTGAGAGTAGTAGTGATAATTACAAACATGTCCAAGAAATTCAGAGTAAAATATTATCTCGAACGGTGAAATGCATTAGAGGCGTAGCCAACGTTACAAGGATTGAGAAGAGATCATAGGCTGTATATCGAATGTCGTAGAAAAAACGAGAATACAGGACCCGGTTGAAGGTTGCGCGCGAGAGTGGAAATTCACGTTAAGGCTGGTTCACCAGTAAACCGGGAACGGAAACGACAACGAGAACAAGAATGGAAATAATGTTAAAATAATATATTAAAATAATAATAATAATAATAATAATAATAATAATAATAAATAACATCCGTCGATGCAAGGAGTGCAACAAAATATACTTCGATGCGTCGTGCAGAAGGTAATTATTATTATTATTATTATTATTATTATTATTATTATTATTATTATTATTATTATTATAGCAGTAGTCGTCAGCATTCGCTGAAATGGGTAGAATACAAGGAGTGCAACAAAATATGCTCCCATGCGTCGTGCAGAAGGGAGACAGTAGGCTATACCCGCCAGGAGCCACGGGTACACGCTGGTGCTGTAAGAGACCTGCCGGTAAGAGACGATAGCCCGAGAGTGCAATATGCTGATGACCGCTGTAATTAGAGTGTAGAGTTTGAGGCCCCTGACCTGGGACACCATTCGGCGGGAGCACAATGCAATATTGTCAAGGAGGAACATGATCATTGTTTTCACTTGGTATGTCATGACAGATGTCCTTGTTCATAGTGTAAATACTGTTTCATGCAGACAAAGGTAACATAGATATTTTTCGACTCTGCAAAATAAATTTTAAGAATATTTTTTATACACTTTCACTTAACATTAATCTAAATTCACGTTGGCTAAAATGGTTGACAGATTGAAAGGTAGCAGTGTAGCCAACTCAACGATTTTTCGCTAGATCTGATATATTTCTAAATTAGCTTAGAGAGTAAAATTGATAAAATTTGTGTTGTTGATATAGATATTTGGCAGTTTTCTTAACACACATAGTGGTAAAATAATATCTTTTTACGTTTATGATATATAAATTTAGCGATTTTTCCACTATTTTATAGTGATATTTCAAGATTCAAATTGGCGACATTGGAAGGTAGGTGTGGTGGTGCACATGGTTTTTGTGTTGGTTTTGAAGACGGAACACGGATACGGTAGATCTGATCGGAAGTTAATAAACAGTCTAAAGTAGAAGATTGGTGTTGTACAAGAAGTGTAATATTGAATGTAGAATGTTTATGTAATTTACTTAATATACTGACACAGGAACGTCCAATATTTAAGTCACCGTCGTCAAGAGTCAATAGCAGTGATGCAGAGGTATATAATATGTTGGTTTATTATGAATTCTTTACTCGGAAGATTTAATTAACATCATGTTAGTCTTACATTTTACTTCCATGTGTGTTTCGTTTGAGAAAGAATACGGAAAACTGTATGGTAAAAATCACGTGAGGCCGAGGAATATGGAGATATCCTCTCAACTAACCTACTAACTTGTCACATACCTTGTAAAAGACCTGCTGTCCGTTGCTAATTACCTGGAAAACTTTATATATTTTATATAGTATGTTGATTTTATTTTAGGGCTGTGAGTTGTATAGGCCTTATCTTTCACTAGGAATTTCGTAGAATTCTTGGTTATGTTTGGCCTTCCTAATAATTGTACAAGATAGATGGTTTTAGGCCTGCATAACATATCCTACACATTTCAGTTTAACAACTGAATCACTCGTGTGTTATATACCATTATGACGAAAAAAGTTTCTGATTTTATTTCCAAATGGCTCCTGACAACTTGCTGTTTCGAAGAATAATTGTGGTAACGGTAATCTAGTTTTCATAACTTTTTTTTTCCTGTTACAGTAGGTATCGTATATCTATAAAAATGTAGACATAATTATTAGTGGTCTGTAAACCCCTCTAAACTTTGGTGACATGTGCATATATGAAACATTGGCAGTTCTCTAGAAGAACTATCCCCTCTACTGATTACCAACATAACATGCGAGAGGTCCAGGATGAAATGGTGCGTTTCCCTAGTATAATTGAATCTCACTTTTTAGAAAGGAACTAAGTCAAAATTTGCGATTTTTATTTTAACTGATGAAATGATTAATACTTTCAATGTGCACTAATTGACGGATGAAAACACTTAGTCAAACCTCTCCTTGTATCTTTAACATCAAGTTGATATTTATATACGGCGCTGGTAAACTGGTATTTATTCATAAAATAAGTTTCTTTTGCTCTCCAGGAAAGTAGCACATTTTGACTTAGTTCCTTTCTAAAAAGTGCGATTCAATTGCGTCGTGGAGCAGGATATAAAGAACATTTTGAGATAGGGAACTTGAGATCTGTGAAGTCAGATTAAAGAGATGTGAGCTTAAACGCTTACCGGTACTGTTTCCGTATTATCTGCATTTATTACTTAATTTATTTACACTTAAAAATTATTTCCATATTATTTACAAATCTGAGTTAAAAATAGGCCTATACTGTAAGTAAGTTACTATGAATAACTTCTCGAATGGTATGAAAGGGTCTGAAATCGACTCATATCATGTTTTGTAATATTTATCTTTATTTATTTTATTTATTTATTTGGTGGTGTCAATAAAGACACATGTCATCACAAGTTCCAGGTCACACGGACCCTTGCCTTAACCAGAATATTGCTTAGTATAACATGAGTACGTAAATGAAGTGTGACCATCTTCTCCATTGGAAACGGAGACTGGTAAGCTGGACATGTAGGTAAACTTTCAGAGTCAATGATTTTTGCAGAAAAGTTAACATTACTTGATTGTTCACTGAATGCTATGTGTAATTATGGTTTAATAAGTGGATTAGGATGTGTTTGTAGTTTCTGAATAATATAAGAATATTGTTGTTGTTGTTTTCTAATGCCAGGCGTTTGACAATAAAATCATTTGACCTCTTGCACGCCAATATTTTTCAAAGATATTATCATGACTAGCCACTGAAGCACAGATTTTGAGGTGTTCCGAATCCATTTCTTGGTTTGAGTTGCACAATGGGCAGTTAGGGGACTGATATATTCCAATTCTATGCAGGTGTTTGGCCAAACAATCATGGCCTGTTGCGAATCTAAATGCAGCTACAGACGATTTTCGTGGTAGATCGGGAATTAACTGTGGATTTTGATGCAGAGAGTTCCATTTTTTCCCTTGGGATTGAGTTATCAAATTTTGTTTGTTGAAGTCTAAGTATGTAGATTTAATAAATCTTTTCACAGAGTAATACATAGATTTAGTAACAGGTCTGTAAGTAGCAGTGCTGCCCTTCTTTGCTAAAGCATCCGCATTCTCGTTTCCCAGGATTCCACAATGGGATGGTATCCATTGGAATATAATTCTTTTATTGAGTGATAATAATTGAGAGAGCATTTTAGTTATTTCTGCTGTTTGAGATGAAGGTGTGTGTTTAGAGACTATTGATAGAATAGCTGCTTTGGAGTCTGACAATATAACTGCATTCTTAAATTTATTGATGTGGCATAGAAGATTCCTGAGACTTTCACTTATTGCAGTGATTTCTCCATCAAAACGAGTTGTTCCATATCCAAGAGATCTATAAAGTGAGAAGAGACAGCACGTAACACCTGCACCGGCACCTTGTTCTCTGGAGATCAAGGATCCGTCAGTGTATAAATGAAGCCAGTTTTGTGGAGGGTACCTAATATTAATTGTCTCTAAAGACAATTGTTTCAGTATTTCAGTGTTTACTTCTGATTACAGTATTTCTTCTGTTAAATTTAGATTATATTCTGTATTTAATAGAGTTAAAGGGTTTGGTTTAATTTGTAAGTTTTCTTTTAAATTCGGGATATTGATTTTCTGTTTTAATTCTTGAACAATGGATATAAGAATGTAAATACGGTAGACAGAACTATCTTGTGGACGATAGGTCAACAAACAAAACATGATGCATTATGTACATGCAGATAATAAATAATGCAAAATAAATTAAATGTGAACTTATACTAAATATTCGTGACAGTCATTTTGAAGTACAAATGGTATGTTGACTCAGATATGTAAATTAGCCTATATGAAAATAATTTTAAAATGTAGAAGAAAGAGATTTTCACGGAATATGTTCCAAGACAGCTCTTATTTTAACAAGTTTTTCTTCTGTAAGTGCATGATGTCTTCATTTTCTTTTCCGTTCAGTCACAGAACCTGTTTTATTAAACCTATCCACTGTCTTTAATATTGCTTTTTGTGTTGGAACTGGACTGCCAGGAAATTTAGGTCTAAATGTTTGTCTTGTTTTGCCACACAACTTTCTGCACAATTGATACATGTCTTGAAGATGAGTATGCTACAACTCAGTCAATATCTCACCATTGCATAAAACTACTGTACTCTCTAATGAAATTTCACTCACGGCTCCACAACACAACACCTACTCTGATGGAATCTCACTAACTACAATTAAATCTCACCATTGCACAACACAACTGTTATACTCTGATGAAATCTCACTCGCCATTGCACAACACAACTGTCTTGTACAATGCTAATATGTTTTCGCGGGATATCAGCCGAGTTAAAATTTTGGAATGTTCCAAGCTTTCAACTGCTATCTCTGCAGCCATCTTCAGGGAAGTTGTGTCTGGACAGAAAGTCGTGGGTTATATAGATGTTAGGCTGTCTCAGGTGATACGGGATTGGTTGGTGGATCGGCCAATCCGGGGCCGGGAATTATCATTCCTCGTAAGCTCCGCCCCTCCCGGGATTCTTGTGTGAAGTTTGGCGGGCGACGAGTCCTGTTCTGCCGGTTGGAATCGGTTGCTGTCCTCGGTCTGTGATCTTCGTGACCTTGATTGTAAGAGGGCCTAAGCTGGTCCAAGACTGGTGTCCATGCCTGACTGAGCTGTAGTCCACCGTCCCTGTTAAAGTTGTTTTCCTCCAGCTTAATCTCTATGGCCTCCTTGATTGTACGATCCCAGTAGTGGCTTGATTTGGTAATGACTTTGGTGTGGTCAAACAGTATTTTATGCTCCTTTTCTATGCTGTGTTGCGTCACTGCAGATTTTTCCGGGTAATAGAGCCTCAGGTTGCTCTTATGCTCTTTAATTCTGTCTTCTATTGTGCGGCCAGTTCCAAGCTTTCAACTGCTATCTCTGCAGCCATCTTCAGGGAAGTTATTGGAATGTTCTAAGCTGATATCCCGCGAAAACATATTAGCAAACCAACGCCGAGAAAGCCTCAAATCATAAATGTCCTATACAAATCTGGCTTTCAGGTATAGTTCCCTGTGAAGCAGACTTAAATAATTTCAAGGGAAAAATTGTTCCGGGGCTCGGTATCGTTCCTGGTCCTTTAGCTTAACACACCAAAACACTACCGACTGAGTTACTCAGGAACTACACCTTACACCATCTCAACTTTTCTCTTTATATTCACAACACTTCAAGTGGGCTCAAAGTTGGGTTTCTGGCGTCTTGTCAGCCGACTTGAGTTGTGTGGATATTTATTTTTTTATTTTATTGGGTTATTTTACGACACTGTATCAACATCTAGGTTATTTAGCATCTGAGTGATATGAAGGTGATAATGCCGGTGAAATGAGTCCGGGGTCCAGCACCGAAAGTTACCCAGCGTTTGGTCGTATTGGGTTGAGGGAAAACCCCTGAAAAAACCTCAACCAGGTAACTTGCCCCAACCGGGATTCGAACCCGGGCCACCTGGTTTCGCGGCCAGACGCGCTGACCTTTACTCCACAGGTGTGGACAGTTGTGTGGATATAAAGGGAAAACTTGACATGGTGTCAGGTGTAGTCCTGGGTAGCTCAGTCGGTACAGCATTGGTTCATTAAGCCAAAGGTCCCGGGATCTATACCTGGCCCCAGAACAATTTTTCCCTTGAAATTATTCACAACTGTCCTACTCTGATGAAATCTCTCTCACCATTGCACAACACAACTGTCCTACTCACGACTGACTGCAGGCGGGAAGAGCATCACTGTTTCATGGAGAGGAATTGCCAGTGATTGCATGAGGCTTGAGCTGTCGGCTGTCAGAGCTATGTTTCGGGACTTTTAAACTGCCAGCACTGTAGAAATACAAGGACTTGGAAAGTATTAGCCAAATGTGACTGGGGTAAAACAGATCTATCAGGAAGATACTTTATCACGAAATTAACAAACAGAAATTTCTAAATTAATTAAAAACTGGTAACAATGAAGTGTTTAAGAATTTCGGAATATGTATGATAAGAACCAGAGCTGCACGCATTGTATTCTTCACCTGACATAATTAGGAACATAAAATCCAGACGTTTGAGATGGGCAGGACATGTAGCACGTATGGGCGAATCCAGAAATGCATATAGAGTGTTAGTTGGGAGGCCAGAGGGAAAAAGACCTTTAGGGAGGCCGAGACGTAGGTGGGAAGATAATATTAAAATGGATTTGAGGGAGGTGGGATATGATGGTTGAGACTGGATTAATCTTGCTCAGCATAGGGACCTATGGGGGGCTTATGTGAGGGCGGCAATGAACCTCCGGGTTCCTTAAAAGCCAGTAAGTATGATAACTTTCTTGTGTTAAATTTTAACGTACCTTGTTAACATGTATTGACCTATTTTCGGTCATCTTCAGAGCTGGTCGTTGTTGGTCTTGGCGCCTCTTGTTTCCTGTGAGGGTGCGTTCATAGTGTACAGTCAAAGAGTGTGTGTGTTTTGAAATTGAGTTGTGTGTTGAGAATATCGTTGGGGTGTGTTTTCGTGTGTCTGTATATTTCATATCGTTCTAGTGTGTTGAGTTTCTGGCTTTTTGGTTGGATGTGCAGTATTTCCATGTCTGTGTTGATGTCTCTGTAGGTGTGGTTGGCGTTTGTGATGTGTTCTGCATATGTGGAGGTGTTTTGTAATTTTGTTATGGCTGTGATGTGTTCTTTGTAACGTGTTTGAAATATCTGCCTGTCTGTCCTATGTAGAAGTTGTTGCAGGTGTTACATTTGAGTTTGTATACGCCTGTGTGGTTGTAGTTGTTTGTTTGTGTTATATGTATGTTGAGATGTTTTTGTAGAGTGTTATTTGTTCTGTATGCGATGTTGTAGTTTAATTTCTTGAATGAGGTTGCAATTTTGTTTGTGTTTTTGTTTTCATATGTTAGTGTGATGTATTTTTTGTGTTCTTGTGTTTGTGTTGTATTCTTCTGTTTTTTGTGGTTTTGTTTTGTCTTACGTATTATGTTGTCTATTACGAGGCGCATCCAGAAAGTAAGTTTCCCTATTTAAAAAAAAAAGGAACACACACTTTCAGGAAAACATTTATTGGCAACAGGTACAGCAATGTTTCAGTTACGTTTCAACATAGCCACCATCAGAATTGAGACACTTGTCGTATCGTGGGATCAACTTTTGTATCCCTCTGTCGTAGAACTCTGCCGCCTGTGAATGGAACCAGCGTGTGACAGACGTCTTCAGCTCTTCGTCGTAGCCAAAACGCTCACCGGAGGACAGGAATTTCTTGAGGTGCAACAAAACGTGAAAATCGCTGGGAGCAAGATCAGGACTGTAGGGTGGGTGATCAAACAACTCCCAGCCAAATTCCGTCAAAGCAGCTGCTGTGTGCCGAGCCGTATGTGGACGAGCATTGTCATGGAGGAGCACAACACCTGCAGTAAGCATTCCACGCCTCTTGTTTTGAATGGCACATCGCAATTTTCGCAGTGTTTCACAGTAACGGTCAGCGTTCACTGTTTCACCTCTTGGAAGGAAGTCAATGAGCAGAATGCCCTTCCTCTCCCAGAACACCATGCACATCACTTTCCATACCGACAGCGTCTGTTTGAATTTCGTCGTGACCGGAGATCCACTATGCCGCCAATGCATTGACTGCTGCTTGGTTTCCGGGGTGAAGTGCGAAATCCAAGTCTCATCACCCGTGACGATCCTGTCGAGGAACTCGTCGCCGTCATCATGATACCGTTGCAAAAATGTCAGTGCTGCTCCTAAACGTTGCATTTTGTGTTCGGGTGTCAGGTTTTTCGGCACCCACCTGGCACACACTTTTTTGAACAGCAGGTGCTTAGTGACAATCTCATGCAACAAGGATCGCGATATCTGCGGAAAATGGCTGCTCAGCTCCGTAATCATGAAGCAACAGTTCTCCATGATGCACTGCCGCACCAGCTCAACACGATCATCATTGATGAGGGACAGTCGCCCACTGCGCTCTTCATCATGGACACTTTGACGACCTTCGGAAAACTGCCTACACCAGCGACACACCATCTGCTTACTCATGATGTTCGGCCCATAGACCTGACAGAGCTGCCGATGAATTTCAATTGGCGCAATGCTTTGTGCATTAAAGAACTTTATCACTGACCGAACCTCGCAGGCAGCGGAGAAGGAATAAGAGCTTCCATTTTGGACCACTGCTGCCACGCTACTGGCACCAGGCGGGACCTGTCCGGCTGGCATATGATTGATACGTCATAGATCTGTTACGCATGCGCAATTGACACGGCTAATTAGTTTACTTTCAAAGGGAAAAAATCGGGAAAGTTACTTTCTGGATGCGCCTCGTATGTTGGGGTTGTATCCGTTTTCTTGTGCTATGTTTAAGAATTGTATGAAGTGCGAAGCAGTGTCTGGAACTAAATTGTACAGAATTCTAATGAAATTCAAGAAGAGTAATACATACGTGGAACTGTTCTAGGGCCATTGAAATGAACATCAGCACATACATAGCAGTTGTTCATCTCTCCATATTTCCTGATCATTAAGCTTGTGGTGACACTTACTGTTGTTGTGAATCTGGTGTAACCGTAACTTAAAATAATGGCTATTGCTAAGGTGATTTATTAACAAAGTTTATTTCTTTACAGATCTGAAGAAACAGATTTCAAACAAATTTGGAAATCATTGTCTACTAATTCAACGATGGACAAGTAAGTTTTTTTTTTTTTTTTTTATCCAATGCCACCAGGTTGTCTTTTCGACATTTCTGGTCTTCTCTCCTGGCCGTGGCTTAGTTGTAACCCACTTCTGAGGTTGGGGCGCCTGGAAGGCGGAGTTACATTACCCCGATGATGTGATAGGATGATTATGATAATGTGGGGCCAGGAGAGGTCTTAAATCTAAACTTAACCTAAATTCCAGACCATGGACGAACACAGGAATAATCCCCTTTAAGGAAAAATTCCTGTGCTCTAACCGGGAATCGAACCCGGGACCTCATGAACTATAGCCAGAAGCTCTGACCACTAGACCATGAGGCTGGTCACACAAGTAAGTTTTAAGAGTGATTTATGATTGTCACGATAGTTCAATGCTAGAGTCTAAGGGTGCTATTCATAGACATTTCGCAGCACGAGCTACGAGTGTACTAAGCTAGCCCCGGCTATCTACTGGTTACTAGTACAGAATTCAAATCATATCCTATCGCTAACACTGGTTCATGAATACGAAAAACGCTGATCATCCACCGGAATCCCGCGCTAAAAATGTCTACGAATACGGCCCTGAGTTTGCACATTTAACCTTTATAACTAGGAGAAAAACATAGACTACACTAAAATTGGACAAATGGACGTTAAATTAATAAAAAAAAATGAAAATAAATACGATCAAACATTCATGTATAATGTTAAAATGCAATCTTCTAGTGGAAAATAAATAATGATTTTTTTTTATTAAAATCAAGATCAGTGATTTTTTTATTTTAAGCTCAAATCAGATTTTTTTATTTCAATAAACATTTTTTTCTTAAATACTTTTAATTGTAATAAAATTGTTTCTTGTTCAACGAAGTTCCTTTGCTTCATCTCGAAGTCTAGAGACTTGCAGACAAGACCAGAAATAAGGTTTCGAAGTGCAATTTGCCGGCGGACATGCTGGTTTCATTGACTTTCGCTCCTACTAGGCACTGTGTGTGTCAACACAGTTTATCTTGCAGAGAAGCCATCTTCCATTTACCTATTGTACCGTTTGCAGTAAATCAGACAATGGGAATTTATTATAAACAGATGAGTTTTCTTTTGCTTAACTTTAAATATATGCTGAGGGGTGGGAATCTTTAACTATTATGAAAATACAGTCGAAACTGATTATAACGACTCCAAAGGGACTGCCAGCTTCGTTTCTCATTCTGTCTGTTCACCTCACACACTCCATCCTTCTCCATATCCACATTTCAAATGCTTCTAGTCACTTCTCTTCACTTCGTCGTAATGTCCATGTTTCTGCACCATACAATGCTACACTCCACACAAAGCACTTCATTAGTTCTTTTTTTCAGAGGTCCGCAAAAGATGCTCCTTTTTCTATTAAAAGCTTTCTTTGCCATTGCTATCCTTTTGACTTCCTGGCAGCAGCTCATGTTACTGCTTATAGTACACCCCAAGTATCTGAAGCTGTCCACTTACTCCACTGCCTCATTTAGAATTCGCACGTTTACTTTCTTCACTTTTCTTCTTATGACCACGGTCTTAGTCTTGTTTGCATTTATCTTCATTCCATACTGCTCACAACTGTCATTTAGCTCCAGTAGCATATCCCTTAGTATCATCTCATTTAGCTCCAATATTAAATATACCTAGTCATTGTGGTATACCTGGAAACGAGAAAGTCGATAATATTGCAAAACAGGCAACATATTTGCAACCAAGACCTCTTCAAGTGATATCTCTATCCAGTGCTTTTGCTTCAGTAAAATCTCATTTTACAAACCTATGGATCAACAATTGGCTCTCTTTTGACAAAGGAAAAATTTTACAGTCTGTACAAAAGAAACCAAATGACCTGGAAATGTACAAAAACTTGCCCAGACATGTTCAAACATTTTTAGCAAGAGCCAGAACAGGTCACATTGTCACTCAACTGTACCTACACCGATTTCACATTTCTGATAATCCTACTTGTCTGTGGTGTAATAATCATGATGAAGATCTGGAACACATTCTTCTATACTGTCCATCCATACATAAACCACAAAAGAAGTAAATTAAAATCATCAGTACCAGTTGCAGAAGTCACAGCCCTGCAGTATATATTGACTACACCCCAACTCTGGTTACTAGCAACAGGCATCTATAATGAACACTGATCAAAATACCCCTCATTTCTCGTGAAAAACAACAACTGAATAGACTACAGTGGACTATAGTGGACTTTATGTTGTCAGCAAACAGCTGGATACATTAAGAAGATTGATTGATTTAGCTCCAGTAGCATATCCCTTAGTATAATTTCCTCTTCTGCTAACTTAGGATGGGATAAACTTATAACATACTGTATTTATATAATAGACTATGGAAAACAATTAACAAATTTGTAACCCTGCATTCATATATGCGTTCTATGTATGGTTTATTTAGCTTTGTTTCAATCTGTCATTTAGTACGGAATAATAGATTGGGGTGGAATTGCAGAGACTATCCTGACTACAGTAATGTTTATACATAAACATATCATCAAAATTGCTATGCATAAATCACTCAATTACCCGACAAAATTAATTGATTCCGAATTTGAGCTGCTAAAAATTGATGAAATATATAAGCAAATGTTACTAATACATTTTCACAAAGCTCGGAATGCAATTCATAACTGATACACATGAACATAACACTAGAAGAAATGTCTCAACTCTGTTAGCTGGAGCTAAAAGACACAGCAGGAATTATGGACCAAGATTATACAATTCAGTATTGAAAATTATTCAGAACTAAATAATCTATATATTCATAAGTTTAACTACTAAGATAGTAAATAATATGATTATATGAGTAGGTTTTAATTTCTTACACATTAATTGCTATTAACATTATAGGATCTGCTTGTTCACAACAAGACCTATATGAATATGTGTTAACTTTCTTTGCTTATCAGCTTTATACTTTTTTTATAAACTTTCTTCATCTTTCACTGTTGCTACCTCTCGTCACTGAAAAACTCTGCCGCCTGAAGTCAAGGGCTGCCGAACATTGAAATCTTTCAAATCCAAGTTAGAAAATTATCTTATGACGAGTTGCCAAACTAACTTACTATTATGACAAGTGTTGTATTGCATGTTTCCACGTATTCACATTTTTTTTATGTTCTAGTGATATTTAACTTATTTTATATTTTTGTTTTCATATTTTCCGATAATGGTATATCTATAATGTGATAACTTGAGCTATATATATAATTGAATCGTTCCATGCAGAAAGGGCTTCAGTCACCAATTTTGAAAAAACGAGATATCGATGGAAATCATATCTTTATGGATGGTTCCATCAGTCTGTGCAGAAAGGTATTCAGTCCAATGCTTGGAAAGACAGAAACTGAAGTGTCAGGCTCAGAGTTCTATGCAGAAAGGAATACAAAGTACACACTGTTTTCCTTAGTTTTCTCAAAACCAGGTCTAATGGACTGAAGCCCTTTCTGCATGGGGCGATTCAATTATAATTTTCCTTACTGTGTGTACTTAAAAATACTGTATTCATTGTATGCTTTGTACTGCACTATTTTATTACTACTATTAGTATTATTATTATTATTATTATTATTATTACTATTCTTATTTTTATCATTATTATTATTATTATTATTATTATTATTATTATTATTATTATTATTATCAAAAATTGACTTATTTTTTATACTTTGTATGTCTCATGTATTTTGACCTGCTGTTCACATTTTATTTTGCTTTCTCCTTTTTCTGTATGTTATATATTAGGTCTGATTTCTACTTACTTGTTATTTACATTTTATTACTTACTTACTTACAAATGGCTTTTAAGGAACCCGAAGGTTCATTGCCGCCCTCACATAAGCCCGCCAGCGGTCCCTATCCTGTGCAAGATTAATCCAGTTTCTATCATCATACCCCACCTCCCTCAGATCCATTTTAATATTATCCTCCCATCTACGTCTCGGCCTCCCTAAAGGTCTTTTTCCCTCCGGTCTCCCAACTAACACTCTATATGCATTTCTGGATTCGCCCATACGTGCTACATGCCCTGCCCATCTCAAACGTCTGGATTTAATGTTCCTAATTATGTCAGGTGAAGAATACAATGCGTGCAGTTCTGTGTTGTGTAACTTTCTCCATTCTCCTGTAACTTCATCCCGCTTAGCCCCAAATATTTTCCTTAGCACCTTATTCTCAAACACCCTTAACCTATGTTCCTCTCTCAGAGTGAGAGTCCAAGTTTCACAACCATACAGAAGAACCGGTAATATAACTGTTTTATAAATTCTAACTTTCAGATTTTTCGACAGCAGACTGGATGATAAGAGCTTCTCAACCGAATAATAACACGCATTTCCCATATTTATTCTGCGTTTAATTTCCTCCCAAGTGTCATTTATATTTGTTACTGTTGCTCCAAGATATTTGAATTTTTCCACCTCTTCGAAGGATAAATCTCCAATTTTTATATTTCCATTTCGTACAATATTCTGGTCACGAGACATAATCATATACTTTGTCTTTTCGGCATTTACTTCCAAACCAATCGCTCTACTTGCTTCAAGTAAAATTTCCGTGTTTTCCCTAATCGTTTGTGTATTTTCTCCTAACATATTCACGTCATCCGCATAGACAAGAAGCTGATGTAACCCGTTCAATTCCAAACCCTGCCTGTTATCCTGAACTTTCCTAATGGCATATTCTAAAGCGAAGTTAAAAAGTAAAGGTGATAGTGCATCTCCCTGCTTTAGCCCGCAGTGAATTGGAAAAGCATCAGATAGAAACTGACCTATACGGACTCTGCTGTATGTTTCACTGAGACACATTTTAATTAATCGAACTAGTTTCTTGGGAATACCAAATTCAATAAGAATATCATATAATACTTCCCTCTTAACCGAGTCATAAGCCTTTTTGAAATCTATGAATAACTGATGTACTGTACCCTTATACTCCCATTTTTTCTCCAGTATCTGTCGAATACAAAAAATCTGATCAATAGTCGATCTATTACGCCGAAAACCGCACTGATGATCCCCAATAATTTCATCTACGTACGGAGTTAATCTTCTCAAAAGAATATTGGACAAAATTTTGTACGACGTCAACAAAAGTGATATTCCTCGAAAGTTACCACAGTTGGTTTTGTCCCCCTTTTTAAAAATAGGTACAATTATGGACTCCTTCCATTGTTCTGGTACAATTTCCTTTTCCCAAATAGCAAGTACAAGTTTATAAATTTCGCTATATAATGCACTCCCACCCTCTTGTATTAATTCTGCTGGAATTTGATCGATACCTGGAGACTTGTACTTTTTCAGATTTTCTATCGCAATTTCGACTTCTGTAAGCGTGGGTTCGGGTATAAATGGCTCAGCAGTTTGTATTTCAATTTCGTCCCGATCATTTCTATTTGGCCTATGTACATTTAGTAGTTGCGCAAAATAGTTTTTCCATCTGTTTAGGATTGATGGAGAGTCTGCAAGCAAGTCACCATTCTCATCCTTGATAACGTTTACCCTTGGCTGATATCCGTTCTTAAATTCCTTTATACCCTTATATAAATCTCGAATGTTTTTATTCTTACTATTTGTTTCTACCTCATTCAGTTTTTCCTTCAAGTAACCTCTCTTTTTATTCCTAAGTGTACGACTTGCTTCCCGTCTTTCATTGAAATAATTATCTCTCTTCTCCTCAACTGGATCCTGTAAGAATTTCAATTTTGCCTGTTTCCTTCTTTCTACTACCATGCAACAATCTTCATCAAACCACGGTTTCTTTTTCTTAGTTTCATAATAACCTATGCTCTGCTCAGCTGCAATTTTGATACTATCTCTGATATTTTCCCACACGCTATTAACATCTAATTCTTTCTCAACTTCGTCGGAACTTTCTAAAGTGGCAAACCTATTCGAAATTTCGACCTGATAATTTTGCTTAGCTTCCTCGTCCTTTAATTTCAAAATATTGAATTTAGTAATATTAACTTGTTGCTCTACTCGCTTGGCTACTGATAATCTTTCTCTTAATTCTCCAATCACCAAATAATGGTCAGAATTACAGTCTGCACCCCTGAAAGTTCGAATATCTACTATACTAGTATGTCTCCGTTTATCTATCAAGATGTGATCTATTTGGTTGTGTGTCAATCCATCTGGAGAAGTCCAAGTATATTTATGTATATCCTTATGGGGGAATGTTGTACTTTTGACAATTAAATTTTTCGATGTGGCAAAGGTGACTAATCTAACTCCATTGTCACTACTAATTGCGTGTAGGCTCTCTTTTCCAATACATTTTATTATTATTATTATTATTATTATTATTATTATTATTATTATTATCTTATTCAGTTTTGTGTGTAAAATTGTAGTGTACTTTGTAAATTTGTAGTGTTTTTTGTAATGCAGTTTTACTCCTGGTTAAGTGTTAGAGAAGGCTGTATGGCCTTAACTCTGCCAGGTTAAATAAATCATTATTATTATTATTATTATTCTTTTATTGGTATTATTATTGACCATGTATTGTGGGTCCCTATCACCACGGCATGGCGCGTCCTCAGGTTGCGGATAGAGGAGACGGCCTCCAGATATGGAGGGTAGCTGCAAATATATTGAATAAGCAGTCGTGGACAGCCGATAAGGGGTGGTCCTCCAGCTTGGGGGTTGGGCGAAGGGCTAACAACCCATCACCGTAAAAAACAGCTTGTTACGTATCCCTATAATAAGAAAAAACTGCACGCATTGTATTCTTCACCTGACATAATTAGGAACATTAAATCCAGACGTTTGAGATGGGCAGGGCATGTAGCACGTATGGGCGAATCCAGAAATGCATATAGAGTGTTAGTTGGGAGACCGGAGGGAAAAAGACCTTTAGGGAGGCCGAGACGTAGATGGGAGGATAATATTAAAATAGATTTGAGGGAGGTGGGGTATGATGATAGAGACTGGATTAATCTTGCACAGGATAGGGACCGCTGGCGGGCTTATGTGAGGGCGGCAATGAACCTTCGGGTTCCTTGAAAGCCATTTGTAAGTAAGTATTATTATTGTTTTCTAATATTTGTTATTATTATCTAATTACTATTTTTGTCTGTATAATTTATGTTACTCCATTGGACTACTCCAAAGCATTAGTGTTTGTTCATTTCAGTAACTCAATTGGTATCGTATCATGTAAACTAAACATAAACTAACTGCTAATAAAGCAATAAGAAAATGAGTCTGGACTTCGATCATTGTGTGATAGGGCTAGGTATATAAATTGTTATTCCAGTGAAAAAATAATTTTTATAAATACGGCAATTAGATCCTTATTTACTTCAATTAAAAAGATGCTATACAGGGTTGTTCTCTATCTCTGATAACGAATTTGAATGACATCATGTGCGTCAGGAGTCACACGACATCTGAACTCTGGCGCAAGGTGACAGATCAGTGGCGAGTGATCTCATAGAGTGCACGGCGACTCCCAGCAAAAATTCCCAAGAAAATCGAGCCTTTTTGGGAGAGGTACATTACGACCCTTTTCAATGTCAAGTACAGTTAAGTGAAAATAAAAGAAGCCTGCACCTCTCGCCGCAATTCAAGTGTCGGTACGATTCCTGACGCACATGATGTTATTCAAATTCGTTATCAGAGATTGGAAGCAATTCTGTATTTATGGCCAGTCTCTTCAGTCTGCTACAACTAGAAATCCTGGTCCCTCTGTGTCACAGTTAGCGATGAGCAGAAAATCACCGACCTGTGATTTTATCACGGTGATCGAAAAATCGCGATCATACCTATGATTAAACAGCTCTTTAAACAGTGATCACAGTTCAGGGCTAAACTGCTCACCAGCTGAAACAGTTCAGGTTCGTTACTCACTGCGTGTGTTACGCTGCTGTGCTTATGCTATCTAGTGACAAAACTGGAACAACTACGCCCGCGAACTGTGAGCTCTATACTGAGCTCCAGCTCTTTAAACAGTGGTCACAGGTCGAAGACTAAACTGCTCACCAGCTGAGACAGTTCAGGTTCTTTACTCACTGTGTGCTTTGCGCTATACTGAGCTCACTATGAGCGCCAGATTCTGTGTAGCCACCTCTATAGATTTCAGGCTGTTACTGGCAGATTTCAATTTCTCACAGCCAGAGAATAAACTATTGTTGGCCGACAGCTGAAAATATGGCAGGATTTTACATTGCTTAATTGACTCCATTGTTTTATGCAGTGAAGTGTCTACACTATTCAACTACTAAAACTACAATAATAACAAAATTTTATCAAGCATGATAATGATTTAAAAAATAACAATGTTTCATTCATCTTCTGAGTGGTGTGTGAATTATGTTAAAATTACTAATTTTCCATTTACCTATATAATATTTCACTCAGGAATACTGTACAAGAACAAATGGACAATCATTGTATTCGGTACCCAGACGACAAATGTTCAGTTTGTCCATAACATTAAATTAAATGAGTGAATGAATAAACAAATGAAGGGTACACGGGAATAACGATCAAGGTCCATTTTAGAAAGTTTCGAGAAAAACGAATTTTAAAGTTTAAGCACTTAATACTTTGTTATGTGTGTATTTAATAGAAATTGACGTAGTGGAATGTCAAGAACGATTATTTCTTATTACTAGCTAGACCACATGATAGTACTTCCTTTCCACTATAAGATGGCATTATTAACTCAATTTCGATTTTTGATGGACTTTGATCGGTTTTCCCGTGTACCCTTCAAATACTACCATTCACAATGAAAATTAAACATAACCGTAACATAAACACAGAAGTTTGTGCCCAGGCTACCAAATGGGATCATTCACAATGATTCACATAAGCATTGACATAAACATTACCGTAAGATGTTAACATGAAAGTTTGCTTACGTGATTTGCAAACAGAACACAATCGTGGTGTGCTGAAGTATATGACAGAATATGAGGAAATGACGTCGTTGTTATGTTCCCATGGTTACCAAATATGTTTGCTGTTATGTTTATGTTCCCATCGTGAATGATGGTATGACTTCTTGATTTTACCGTAATGTTTATATTCTTAAGTTAATGGTTACGTTATGTTTAATTTTCATTGTGAATGAGCCTTAACTTTCAAACCTTTAATGTGTTTTTAAAATGATAAAACACCTATATTTACAACTCAGTTTTGTGCTTACACTTGACTTCTATGAAGTACAAACGGATAACATTTCTCGCCTTCTCCTACCATGTGCGAAATATCAAGAGAATTGAAACATCGCAGTGAGGAGCTCTGATGAGTGGGGAAGAACGGATTGTACAGTGTTCAACCTCAAACAAGTTCGCAGTTCCATCACTGTTTCACTGTCTAATATCACCGTGACCAGAAATTAGCAATCACAGGTCGAACAGTGATCAAAAAAGAGCAGTTTATCTCATCACTATTCACAGTTTGGGTAATGAAGTGATTTTCAAAGTTCACATCCATAGTTGAATGACTATGTGAACCATGTTGGAGGATTATATGGCACAGCTTCTCAAAATAACTTGGTTTATATGAATGAATGTATATATTTGTCTTTAAGCAATATACCTTTTGGTGAGGCAGCACTTCACATTATTAACTTGGTTTATATAGCCTACACACTGTATGTAGGCATTTGTAACAAAAATCCTGTTAATGTTATTTCTTTATTACAGAATGAAAGATGACCTTAAGGACGATGAAGGGTGCAAAAAATGGTTAGAAAATATCAATGTGCACAAGGATATACAACATATTGTTGAAGCCGATAACACAAAATCTTATGAAGACATATTTTCGGAACTTGGCAGTTTAGATGTGCAGAATACTGAAGCAAATGGTGAAAATTTGGAAGATTTAATAAAAAGAGTGGTTGAACAAAAGTTGAGTAAGTTTCAGTTTAAGTAGAACTTCTCAATAGGTGTGTGTGTGTCTGTGTGTGCGTGAAGGGGCAGACGATCGTATATCCATGTGTAGACCATAAAGTAGGGTCCATTACATATATAATTGGGTTCAAAAAGAATGGGCCGACACTTAGTAGTTTAAATGTAAAGTTTATAAATCAGGTTCACACAAGTAAACTCATTGCGTTCGAAGGCCATGCTGTGGTGTTCTGGTTGATTCTTTGATAGTGATCCGTCTAAAGGGTGCGGCAAAACATCCTTCCTAATTTAAAGTTTAAATAAAGAACAGATGGATCAAAATAAGGAAACTGTATTAATATGAACTGTATCTAAACAGTGGGAAATTTAGATTTACATGCGTTGCCATAGCGATATCAAATGACATGCGCAAAACAACAAGAATTGAATAGGACATTGAATACACGGAATTGACATTCAGTTAGTGCAAATTGTAATCTGTAACGAATTCCAACTATGCCGTGGATTGGTTAAGAAAGTGCTTACGCTGTGGTATTGTTTCTGGTAAGTGGTAATTCCGTTGTCGCTGCTCAGATGTTTCCCGGACGTTTAATTTCTTCACGTGGCGACGTTCCCTGACCAGCACGATCACCAGACCTTGCACCCTGCGATTTTTTTTCTATGCGGGCATCTTAAGGCTGAGGTGTTCAAACATCGGCCGAGGACTTTGCCAGATCTAAGAAATGCAATACAGAAAGAAATTGATCTTATTCCTCAAGAAATACTAGTTACAGTGATACAGAATTTCAGAAGTCGCATTCAACAATGCATTGATAGTGAAGGACACGTTATTCAAAAAATGAAAAATTCCCACTGTTAAGATACCATTCATATTAATAAAGTTTCCTTATTTTGATCTATCTGTTTTTTATTTAAACTTTAAATTAGGGACAATGTTTTACCACATCCTTTACAATGCAGCAAATGCTACAAGATTGTGTAGCGTAGGGGTAAGGTTTCTGATTTTGGAACCAGAGGTTGTAAGTTTGCTTCGTGGCAGGATTGATTTTTTTATTGTGTTATTTTATATTTCTAATTACAAGTGAAGACTACAGGAAGAAAAGGGGGAATGTCAAGATTTTCAGGAGAGCTAATTTAAAGTTCAAAACTAATTTATTCAAGAAGTGTGTTACAAATGATAACTACCACCATGCATTTTGAAAGGTGGTTAATCTAGTAATCAATATGTTCAATATGTTTTATTGTCGTCTAACCATAAACTTCCAATTTTTACCATTATCTCAATTTTCACAAAAAAGTGACATTCCCCCTTTTCTTCCTGTGGTCTTCAAGTGTTATTGGAATTTGTTAATAAACTTGATTATGAAAGTCTTGCAAACATATTATAGCTCATCATTAGTGTTCTATTATTAGGGAAAACCTGGTTTGCATACAAAATTAATATAAGTAATTGATTAACTAGCGGACTTACTCGTGTTAATTATGTAAGTTTGTGCGGCTTACAGCTGTTTCGGTGCTTCATCACACCATCCTCAGATCCTACTAGATCTTGGCGTCATCTCGAACTTCTCTGCCTGTTATGTGGGTGCGTTTGACTGTTGAAAGGTTTTGAAAAGTGGAGTCAAATAGTGTGTGTACTGAAATTGTTGAAAAGTGGAATCAAATAGTGTGTGTGTACTGAAATAATTAACACGAGTAAGTACGCTAGTTAATCAATTACTTATATTCAAGTGTTAAAAGTAGTGTACGCAAGATTCAAAATGGACAAAATTAATAGTTTATTTGCTTCCTAAAAAATCAGAACATCAAATATAAATAAACAAACAGTATGGAAAAACATTTATAAACAAAAAAAAAGGCGTGTGGTAGGGGATAGCATTTCGTCCACAAACCATCTGCATCAACAACTGCCCTCATTCTGCGTGGCATGGAGTCCAGAAGCATCTGAGACTTGGCCATTGTCGAAGTCAGATGCGACATTATTATGTACATTTGAAAGAAAGATTCTTAAGCAAATCTTTGGACCAGTTAGAGAAAATGGAACATGGAGAAGAAAATATAATTTCGAATTGTACAGATTATATAATGAGCCGGACATTGTTAAATTTATAAAAACAAGAAGATCGGATTGGACCGGGCATGTTGT
Source organism: Periplaneta americana (assembly GCF_040183065.1). NCBI lineage: Eukaryota > Metazoa > Arthropoda > Insecta > Blattodea > Blattidae > Periplaneta > Periplaneta americana. The sequence goes on along the minus strand of NC_091132.1, from coordinate 4,643,658 downwards.
GAGAATGCAAGATAATAGGGTTGCGAAGAGAGTTTTTAAATTTATTCCGATGGAAAGAAGGAAGGCTGGGAGACCGAGATTGAGATGGGAAGACTGTGTGATGGACGACATCAAGACTTTGGTGTTAGAAATTGGAGAAGTTTGGCATTGGATAGGGAGGAATGGCGAAAACTTCTGAAGAAGGCCAGGGCCCATGAAGGGCTGTCGTGCCATTGATGATGATGATGATGATGATGATGGAGTCCAGAAGATTATAGAATAGGTCTACATCTGTGGCCACCTCCTTCCACGCATCTAGTACTCTGTCCCACACTTCATCTGCCATTCATATGGGTGGTTCTGCCCAATTAGAGCATGGGATCTTTTTCAATTTAGCCCACATATTTTCAATCTGATTCATATCAGGTGAATTTGTAGACCATTCGAGCAGGTCGACTCAGGTGTTCTCGTAAACCATCTTTGAATGTGATTGGCGATGTGTACTGGGTGGTTGTCCTGCTGGAACACAAGTGTTCCGTCTGGATTCTCGGGCAGAAGGAATCATTACATTTGCCAAAATGTGTTTGTGTACTTCTGCCGTAAATCGACCGTGGACGCTTTTTAGAGACCTTGCCCCAGTGTATGACATCCACCCCCAACACGCAACACTCACGCGACCCGACCTGTGAAGTCATCCTACAAAGTGTCCATCGTATCAGTGGCTATCCATACAATACACACGGGCAAGACCACAAGTGCTACTGGAGGCAACTATCTCGTCAGAGAAAATGACATTTCTTCAGTCGAGGTCCTGCCAGATAGCATAAACTAGACTGTCCACGACATGATCCATTTTCAAATGTTCTATCATCGCAGTTCGATGAGACCTGATGCCACACTCTCTAAAACGTCTCGTCATGGTTAGTGGGGAGCCGTTAAAGTTGGACGCCATCTTCAATTCAAAGGCACTTTAAAAAGGGTGAATTTCAACTTCTGTGATTAAGATGGCGTCCTCTTCCCCTGTAGAAATGTGCGACTGACTAGGAATTGGATGATTCGAAATTTCATTGTTCTCAAGAAATAATTTTGCCCACCTCTTAGCAGTTGTCAAAGGGACTCCAATCTCTCTTGCTGTTTTCGATGCAGAGCAACTTACACGAACGAGAGCAATGAGTTGTCAACAATGTCAACGCTCCCTGTGAAGAATCTAAATAAAGAAAAAATACAGAAAGCTAAACTCCAATATGAACTGAAGAATTATAAACAGTATCACTTCAGTATTGCCATTATTAAAAACAAATATAACTAAATTCTGTGTTTGTAATAGTAAGATATTTTAATGTTATACAGTAGTGGCAAAAAAACTGGACCGACCCTTGTAGCTGATTTCAGAGCCTTGTTCACTCAGAGCACGATAGACTGGTAACTAAGACTTTCGTGATTCGAATCCTACCTGGGAAGGAAACTTTTTTTTTGTTCCTTATTCAAATTTATTCCCAATCCTTTTGATTGCAGCGATATAGGTTCAAAATAAACTGCAGTAGTAAAACTGGACATAAGATTGAGGTTATGATAACATAGACATAACTTGACAATAAAGCAGCAAATAATAGGAAAGAGATTGCATAATTCCTGAATTCTTGGAAAGTGCCATCCTATAAATCTATTTCAACTCTTAAGCTTAACTTTATGTTATTACTATAATGTACTGAAGTACATATGGAGTTTTTATCGACAAAGCCACAACAGATTCAAGCTCATTTTTAAGTTCTACCTACTGTGTTCTCCATATGTACTTCTTTACATTATAGTAATATGGTAAAGAGTAATCACTTCGTGATTCAAGACTCCGTCATGTTCTGTCGGATCCCAGCCACTCAGTCACTCATAATGAGTGCACCTCTGTACTTGTAGTTAACATTGTGTCCACTGTTGCATATACTGTGAGGGTAAGCCAACAAAGGGGAACTTAAAAATGAGAGGGATTCAACCCAGCATGGGAGTTTGAATCTGGTGTGGCTTATTGGATAAAGTGCCAGCAAGGAAAGCTAGAAACCTGAGTTCGAGAGAGATTTTTCTCTGTTCTACCGATTCTTCATGATTAACTTTATGTAATAAACAAATTTCTCATTAGTAGTTCGGGCAAATTTCAGCACTGTGAGGTGTAAGGTTGGTCTTCAAGTATCTTGAATCTTACTAGCTTTTGGCTAAGTTATGACTGAAGTGTAAGTCAAGTTATAACTCTGAAAACAAATTCTGCTTAAAGTCGGACGAAAATGAAGTTTAGGTGATGAATAATTTCGAGGGAAAAATTGTTCCGGAGCCGGGTATCGAACCCGGGACCTTTGGTTTAACGTACCAATCGGTGTCGGTGTCGGTTAGAGTTCCCGAGTAGCTCAGTGGTAGAGCGTTGGTACGTTAAACCAAAGGTCCCGGGTTCGATACCCGGCTCCGGAACAATTTTTCCCTCGAAATTATTCAAATCAACTTTACAGGGAGTTATACCTGAAATCTTGATTTGCATAATACACGTGACTGTTCGTGAACAGAAAACCACAATTTAAGTCACACAGAGTTAGTGTGCACTCGAAGTTGGTTGCTTGACGGTTGTCAGCCCACTTTGAGGTCTGTGGATATAGAGGGAAAAAATTGTGTCGGTGTCGGTTAGAGTTCCCGAGTAGCTCAGTGGTAGAGCGTTGGTACGTTAAACCAAAGGTCCCGGGTTCGATACCCGGCTCCGGAACAATTTTTCCCTCGAAATTATTCAAATCAACTTTACAGGGAGTTATACCTGAAATCTTGATTTGCAAGTTTAGGTGATGTTCAAGAACATCACCTCAACAGCCCTTAATGACGTTTAAAATTTATCAATTATTAATAAGAGCCCTTACATCAATCACTGTGATGAGTAATATATAACCTTTTTTTTTATTGGAGGAATTTTGTATATAATCTGTATTTGCAAGGCAGTTCATACAAGTTTAAAAATAATATGGAAGTTAATAACAATTGTGATTTGTATAGAGAGATTATTAACTCTTTCATGGAAATTCCAAGTAAAGAGTGAGACATCTTCACATACAATAAAGATGGCTGTTACCATTTCGCAGTATCACGTGATTGTACAGATACGGAATTAAAATTTGGAGCCAGTCTTGATGAGAGTCCACCTGTATGTAGGATATAATTTTGCACGACTGTCCACAAGTAGCATATGTACAGGGGCTCTTGTTTACTGCACATGCGCAGTGTGCTGTAAGCAAAACTTATACAGTAAAGGAGCTCCAAATTTTATTTCCATATCTGTACATGCACAAAAGTGTCCTAAATTATGACATTTTAGGTATCTATCTTGGAGCATACCAACGTCAAACCTTGCCTGAAAAGTAATGTAACTCCATGTGTGGGCTCAAACTAAAATGCAAAGAAATGAAGTGAAATGTTTTTGGTGCTTTTTGCAGAAAAATTATTTGAATAGTTGCAGAGAATAATGTAATGCTAGTGTTGTGGCTTTTAAATTTATTCCACATGGAATACTTTTAAATTACATATGAATTTAATTATAATTGATTAAATGGCGATCTTACTCGTGTTAATTGTGTAAGCATGTGCGGCTTACAGCTGTTTCGGTGCTTCTTCACACCATCCTCAGAGCCTACTAGATCTCGGCGTCATCTCGAACTTTGCTGCCTGTTGTGTGAGTGCGTTCAATTGTTGAAATGTGGTGTCAAATAGTGTGTGTGTTCTGAAGTTGATCTGTGTGTTGAGAATTTGATCATGATGTGTTTTGGTGTGTCTGTGTATTTCATATTGTTCTAGTGTGTTGAGTTTTTGGGTTGTATGTGTAGGATTTCCATGTCTGTATTTATGTTATTGTATGTATGGTTAGCATTAGTTATGTGTTCGGCATATGTAGATGTATTGTGTCCTCTGGTTATTGCTTTAATGTGTTCTTTGTATCGAGATTGGAATGATCTGCCTGTCTGTCCAATGTAAAAACTGTCGCAACTATTACATGCGAGTTTGTATACACCTGTGTGGTCGTATTTATTTGTTTGTGTTGTTTGTGTGTTGAGATGTCTTTGTAGTGTGTTTTCTGTTCTGTATGCTATGTTGTATTTCTGTTTTCTGAATGAGGATGCGATCTTGTGTGTGTTTTTGTTTTCGTATGTTAGTGTGATGTATTTCTTGTGTTTGTTGAGTTTTTGTTTTGTCTTCCTTATGATGTTGTCTATTATGTTTGGGTTGTAACCATTTTCTTGTGCTATGTATTTGATCGTGTTCACTTCTTTATTGTAGTGTTGTTGGCTCATGGGGATGTTGAGTAATCTGTGTACCATTGTCCTGACTGCAACGTGTTTGTGTTGTGTGGGGTGATTAGATGTGTTGTGTATGTGTGTGGTGGTGGTGGTTGATTTTCTGTATATTTTGAAGGTGTGTTTGTTGTCAACTTTTGTTATGGGATGTCTAGGAAATTTATGGAGTTATTGTTTTCGAGTTCCAGTGTGTATTGGAGTTTAATCAATTATATATATTCAAGTGTTAAAAGTAGTGTACGAAAGATTCAACATGAATTTAATTGTTACAGGTACTATGCCAGATGAAACCAAAAAAAAATTGTTTAGGACATGGGACGTAACAATTAGAAATGACACTCCAAATATGAAGAAAAAATAAGCTACTTCATTCTTCATCAAGGTATATGTAACATAGTGTATGTCCATTGACTCACAATACAGCATGTAAAGTACAACAACATATGAAATTAATTTTATTATTGACACCATGTCTCAACACACTATACATTTTGGAACATACAGGTCATCAGTTCTTTTCATAAACATACACATAAAAAATAACAGTGTGATCACATTTCTTGGACGAGGTATGCTTTTATCTTCTGCAGCAGCTCCTTTTTTACTGAATCTGGTACAAGAGCTGGAAGAGAACAAATAATATTATTTGAATTAAAAGCATTAAGGATAGTAACTAATAAGGGTGGGTTGTGAGGGACTATCAAATTATGTCTCGTTGCTTTATTATTAAGAGACAGTTTTTTTTTTTCTCCCCTGTATGCAACAAGCACACAACGAGAAATTACAAGTTTAAATTTTTCACGAGTTACATTTAGGGTTGCCAGGTTTTCAGAATGCAAAAAAGGGACAGTTGCAACATTTAACTCGAGGAAAATACGAGAAACGTCTTAAGAGAAAGAGAAATCTGCTATGCCATCTCAGAGCATATATTATTAGCACATTACAGCACAGTATAAGGAGAAGATACCTTAGCCTTACACACTGAAGCTGTTTCATTATAACCATTAGTTCATTTGTATTGAAATTATTTTAGAAGGGACATTAATCATAAAGATTGGGAAGAGGTAATTGCAAAGGTTTCATTTATATAAACTAGTAAGTAATGTTCTATTTTTCTAAATGCAACACATTCTATTTGTTTCATATAAAGGAGAAACATTAATTTTATTTTGAAACATTTTTGGTGCCTTCACACGTATTCTTACAATGAACAACAATATTAGTTACCAATAATTATGAGCAGCCATTATTTGGGAATAAAAAAGTTTGAAAAAAAAAAATTATGAGCTGATAATATGCTTCAATTCAGTATACAGATGGAATATATAGATAATTATTATAATTAAGTCGAATTAGCTAGCTAGTTAAATGATGGAAATTTGATAGTAATGTGTTTTCTCGAATACCGTACACATATTATTTTTCCGAAATAAAGTAGAAAAATATGGGTGCACAGCTTATTCAAAATGAAGTTGGCAACATTGACTAATTTTCCTCCTGCACAACTCCTAAGATTGTAGTGCAAGCCATTATCTTCCTGCATGGATTTCAATTGTTAACATTTTTAAATTGTGTTTTGCTTGGCTGTAGGCCTAGATATGTATGTCAGAATGAAGTTCAAGTGTCATAAGATTAAGTGTATGTTTTGTATGTCTTATATTTTCAATTCTGAAAATAAGTGCCACTAAAGGTATGAGACTGCGATTCTTACAGTTATCAAAGATGCAAAAGAACATGAAAATTGTGCTACAACCCGTAAATTTGATACAAGCGAAAGTGGCATCACAGACTGGAGGATCCTGTTTCAGGATAAAATTTTTTGTTAACTGAACTTTATTTGTATTTGTTTTTAATTTGTGAATACATTTTTGTTGAAAGTTTCTTTTTGTGTTTGTTTTAGTTATTCCACCCCCCCCCCCTTTCAAAAGCGGAATGTGCGGCTTATTATAGAAAATACAGTAGTTTACTGCAACTATGTTGTAGGGAATAAAATTTCTAAATCTAAAATATATCAATAAAATGGAAATAATGAATAATAGGATTTAGCCATTATAAGAGGTTTCTTTGATGATGCTGTACATGATCGAAACGATAGCCGTCCAAATCTTGGATTTAAAATATTGGCATCCTAATCAATTCAAACAAAAAAGAAAATGTAAATTAATGTTATACATAATGAAATTTTAAAAAAGAATATTCTGTGACAAGATGTGGTAGCTAGTAAGATACGTTACCTCTGCCTTTAGCTGTAATCTCCGCAATCAGATCATCAGCTTTCAGGTTATGAACGCCTCGTTCCCTTACAATATCACGACACAGCATCTGCATTTGGTCCCTCCAGCCACATTCTATTAGCCGAGTGCGCAGAAGTTCTTTCAATCTGAAATTACATCATCAAGTAATTGGTGATACTGATACTTCCCCTGTGATTGCTTATTCCCTTGCATGCGTTTGTCATAACACCATTTTTCATGCAGCAGTCAATGATACGGGCAGGATTGTGGCAATGCTTTGCACTTTAATTTAGATATCTTCATATCTACACATGTCTAATGGATATATCATGCTTTAATAAGGGTAGTCGATTTAATTACTAGTTTTTAAGTTAAAATACCAAGTGAAATCATTGTGGTCCATTTTCCCAACATGCAACGTTTCCAACATTTCATTTTTCCAAAGCCTGCTGTTCCAAAACTTTATTTCCCTTTTCATTTTTTCCCAATGCATTTTTCTCTAAGCTAGCCTATATTTCTTGTAAGCTTAAAAAAAACAAATTTATGTTACGAACTTGTCACAAATAAACTGTTAGATTCATTTTATATTTTACAGAGAATTATTGCCAAGTGTCAATAGATAGTCTGCAATTCGTCTATCAACTTTGTACTAAGTGTTGTACTGAAGCACTTTGAATTTTATCCAATCTTGTAAGATTCGCCACTTTTTTATTTGGCTTATGTTTTACACTCTGTCCAAGAGATATGAGGCAGAGCATTTTCATTATCAGCCTGTTATTTAATAAATTCTTGTAAAGCTGCGTAGAGAGATTACAGAGGACTGTAGGCAATGATATGTACAAATCAACCCGAAACCATGGTTACCTCAATAAACAATATTAGGGTAAGGTAATAACTGCCTCCCATTGGAGGTAGCCCAGAAGGACTCAGTATACTCTCCTACATGAATTTTGCAATATTAAATGTTTACATAAATTTTGTAGAAAGAAAATTAAAATAAACATACATGAATAGAAAGTGAACAAAAAAAAAAAATTAAACAGAGTGAATATGATGACTCAGAATTTGGCAAGAGCGTTTCAAAACTGAAGTTATGATGTCAGCAGTAAGTGTCTGTGGTAGTTCAAAAGTCTTCCTGAAGCTTTCAAAGAACTTGGGAATCACACCACGAGCTCCAATAAGAAGACCAATCACCACAATGTCTTCAAGCTGGTATTTTGCTTCATACTGGGAACATAATCTCTCAAAAAAGAAATGGAAAAAGTTTGTTTTAGAAAAAAATGCACGTGAGAGAGCCGGACTAGGAAAATGTGAAGTTGGGATATTGCGAAAAATGTACACGAATTATTGAAATAATAGTTGGCATGTATAGTTTATGTTGATCAATATACGATTGAAAACAAGGGATTCATTTTCAATTCAGTTTTTTAGTTAAATTTGTTAAAATAATTTATGATTCTAAATCTTTTCAAAGTGGAGAGATTGTTATCCTCAAGTTCTTGAAATGTTATAAATGCTTAAAATTAGAAATATCCTAGACAGCATTTTTGCAGCTCAGACTTCTGGGTTCTCTCTTAAATTGGATAGAAGTGCCGTATACTGAGGGGTGGAGGATGGAGTGAGAGGAGCAGATGATGGTTAAGAAATGAATATTAAAATATGTGAGCTTATGTATGCTGTATATGCTTCCCCTCCACATTCTGATATCCATGGTTTCCAGACAAATTCTTCTGAATCATTAAGGGGGTGAGAATGATATAGTCCTAAGCCACACAGACAAAATTTTACACGAGACCATATTGAAGGTTTAAAGTCTAATGCTATTAGGTGCGGTACCATAATTTCTCTGGGCGTATACTTATGTCATTTGTTGACTAATTTTTACAATACTTTACTAGTGGCTTCTCCATACAGTAGAACCTCTATTATCCGTGGTAATGGAGGGGGTGGAGTGAACGGTTAATCGAAGAAATCGGATAATCCGTACCATGAAAGTTTTCATAAACTAAGTAGCTACATAATAGTTTCGTAATTTCCTCCATGATCTCTTTTAATACGATAACTAGTGGATCAGAAGTTCGCTAATTTAAATCTTTTTTTAACAAGTTTGATTTTCCGATGTCAGTTATTAAAACATTATTTATTGCACTTAAGTCTGGTTTTTAACGACGGGTTTTTTAATGCCCAAGGAAAGTCCATATGACAACTGTTTGTGGAAAGATAGGAATAGTAGAGGTCTCATGTTGTAGATTTACAAATTTTATAAACTTTATATTTTGTTTTTCATTACCCTAAATCACGCACAGTTGTAATTCCTATCTCGTATTGTGATGTGAGATGAACCACATTTTCTCTTTTCCCAAGCCACTCAAATTACTTGCACTTATAGCCTACTAAAAAGAAAACCTACTTGCACTTTTTTCCGTAGTAAAACATGTTTCCTTCTGACACTTGTAGAAGACATTTTGCAGAGAAGTTAAACAGTAAGTTACAGCCACTCAAAGAGTAGACCATAATGCGTAAGGGTAAAGGTTTGTAAAACACACCCTGTAGAAAAAATTCGTGCTAATTTATTGTACAGAACTTCATATTTTTTCTGCGAGAGAGAGAGAGAGAGAGAGAGAGACAGATATAATCGGGGTTTTACTGTGTAAGAAATGAACTCGCATAAAAAACAATTTTTGAAGTGTGACTTTGGACTATCTCATTCTCACCCCTTCAATTATTCAAGCAAGTGTTTTGTTGCTCCTCACCCCAAGTCTGCCACTGACTAAATACTTGCGTGGGAATATGTGTACAAATTTAGTAACTTGACTTGGAGTATGCTGACTACTACAGAACAGTTAGGTTGACAAATTCTTAGTGTGTGCTCAGCCATTCTATACACACTTGCAGGGTAATAATAGCAGCATTGATAAGTTTTCAGATCTTGCACATAAATTTACAATGTTATGTTTCTCTCAATCTATTTGCAGTTCAAGTGAATGAAATCTCTGTCGTGTGCTGGAGTGGTCTACATATATAAGGAAGATAAATGATATTCAAACACTAAACAGATGCCTACCACAACGCTTCTACAAGGGCATCATCCAGTGACCTCTACAATAAAGATGAGGTTAAGATTATTAGACTGAAGTCTGCTTTTATAACGATATATTTACTAAATAAAATTAACTTACTATTAGTTTCATTTGTTATATTATACATGATACGGCAAAAAACCATTTGAAGATTTACACTTCGAAAACGAACAATGATGATGCTTATGCGAGTTCCATCAGTTTCCAAGCAAATCTCAGTACGTCACACAATAATGCTCATCACTTTCCATGAAACTGATGGAATTTCAAAGAGATAATCTTGAAATCTCGAATAGTGTGTGGTCAATAAACATTACTTTTTTCTTCAAATAGCCCCACAGGAGCTGATAAACATGCTGAGCATGGAGGCCACACAGAACTTGTGCTATTGTGTCAAACTCGCAATATTATCTCCATTGAAATGTATACAAACTGAGGTTATGGGTAAGCCACTGTATTGTCACTTATGGTGAGGTAACTGGAGAAATATGGAAGTGGGGTCAAATTTAAATCATCAAATTGTTTCTGCCGCACCTATACCTTAACCTGCCCTCAATATTTTTTAGACAGACAGAAATCGGACGAATAAAGGAATAAAACATTGCAGCATGTAATAAAAATCTTTGATATGAAGATAGGAACAACAATCTTCCTTAAAGAAATTTTGGCAAGAAATGTCTGCGAAGTTTTGTAATGGACTCTGCAGCTGAAAAATGGATGTTCTTGGGTAACTTAACTTCATTTGATAAGTATACAGCATAGTTATGAAAACAAAACCTGAGAACTTAGGTATTTTTTTAACCAATATTTATTTGTTTATGATCTATATCAAAATATTGATGTCCAGAAATACAAACATAAGTACCAATGTTCTTTCTCTGATGATGGACCAATATCGGAGGGACCCGAAGGCTTGACTTACAGTAAAAATTTCCAATCACAGTATTTCCATGATATAACATGGCAGGTTTATGTGAACATAAAGTGTATACGCTATGTATACTCCAGTGTGTCCATGTCTTCCCCAGTAACTGTCAGATCGATCTTTTTATACATAGGCCTATAATTCCATTAGAATGTATGCCAATTTTATTTTTGAACTTAATATCCACTTCTTATGAAGGTTCTGACTGATAAGTACATCTATTATGAGGCAGTACATCTCACTTGACGATAGTGAAATATGTTACTAGTCAGCGGTGTATGCAATGGAGGGGGAAAGGAACTTGCCACCTTAGCCCATCATCTCCTGACTTAGTTGCCTCACGTGTGATACCTTATCAGTGTCACTTATGAGGTTCCAACCTGTCTTCGGACAATTGACTAAACATTAATATCATATTTTCTAACCAATATACCTCTTGAGTTTAATCTTTTGAGATATGTTAATTGGTAGTTTTAATTTTCATTAAAAATATCTAAAGGAAATAAAGAAAAAAATGTATAGCTGCCCGTTTACTGTGTGTTTTCCTGAAGTGCACATTATTTTGAACTTTATTAGGTGTAGTAGAGATATGTAACTCCACTTTTTCAGACAACTAGTAATTTTTGCTACTATAGAAAAGAAAAGTTCTTACATGAACACAAATATAATATCAAAAGATGACTAATTTAGGTCCCTCTTTATATACACCAAAGCAATATCTTGGGGGGGGGGGGGATAGGTCTAGCTGATGTTATTACCGTTCTCTTTCTCCCGTCATTATTAAGGTCTGATCAGTCTTGTACAACATCGTGGTATCTCCTGAAAAAAAAAAAATAGCATAATATTATTACACAGTAGGTTCATTATTATTTTATTCGTCTTAGGCAACCAACTTATAAAGACACAGTACCTAGTCAAATGCCAGTATAATAAAATTTGAGATAAAGAATTAATACATTGCAATGAAATTCGTCAGACATCAAAATGGGCTTCACAAAGTCTGGTTTATGATTTAAGCGGAAATATACACTTCACTGTGAGATTTTTATAGTGGAATTTCCAAAGAAAACTTCGTCTAAAGTTTCACTAAAGTCAATCATTATGAAGCACACTCTTGCTATCAACTCAAACTTTTATTAAGCATTGAAAAATACATACAAAAATCTTAGAAAAGTTGTTACGCTGCTCTTCTAGGCCTCTGAGTAATACACAAAACAGAAATAATCACCATGGTACACTAGTACAAAAGTAATCCATGAAATTTAACAATCACGCGTTCGTCAGTACTTATAGTGCCCTGCAAAGTTGGAACATGAGACAACCAAGATATTACAAAATTCATCTTATTCCCTATGAAAAACTAATCGCAAGATATGTGCTAAAATCCTTAAGCTGTTTAAACTTGAAGGGATGAGAGTGGAGGACAACGAATATTTTCATAACAAGGCCGAACAAACATGACAGGCCGTCTTCTGCAAAGCGAATATCGAACTTCACCATACTAGACAATCTTTAACCGAACATAAAGACTGCAATACACGACGCTAGTAATTCCAATGTTCATCTGTCAAGTTCTTGATATTTCAGAACATTCAAGACGGAAAGGGGGAAGAGGGGAAGCAGAGGACAAATGGAATCCCTACAGCCACTCACATAATGCAAGTGTTATGGTTCCGGTTGTGTTCGCGAGTATTACTATTTTACTTTACTCTAGACACTTCAAAGGCGTAAAGTACTTATTATAAAAGTTCATGTATTATTACTATTATAATTGTTTACATTTTGACAACGTAAATCACTGCTAGCCATATTTTAAGCTTCTTTTCAGCTACTTCGACGAAGGAAAGATCAATCCACGTTCTTTTGACTTTTTCATGTGGGTAAAGTAATTGTGAATTTCTTGAATATGTCTGTTGTGCATGTAAGAATAAACGTACGAATACAATTATTAATACGCATTAGACATTTATTATGAGATTAGTTTAGTCGGAATATATTGCATAGGCATCTTCACTTGTTTTTCCTCTCCTTTGGTTCGAGGCTCGTCACGGCACGGTTACTATTGCCGGAAGAATCTGCTTTACCTGTAATGCTTATAAAGACAATGACAATAGTTCTGGACATAAAAGGGTGGAAAACTTCTTGGAGTTATTCGTCTATGGCTTAAAAGCACAATCACAGCTTCTTGTACTCTATGACGTCTTGCATGGTGTAGTCAGTCTCAGGTTTAATAATTTATAAATGTAACTTCCTGTAATACAAACTTTTTTTTTTTTTTAGAAAATAGACACTGAAAATGTTTATTACATCATATTTGCCTACTTACGTGTTATTAAATCTTCAGAAATACTGCAACAAGGCAGAAACAAATGACAACCTCTTTTAACTTCCTGCACTCCTGTACGCAAAGTTACCCGAGTCTATCTCGATTTCTCGAAATTGCTCGAAGGTCGAATCTTGCACAAAGAGACGATCACTACTGGACTAAGCTAGTCATACATGCATTTAATACCTTTTCAAGTTTGAAAAAATATCCATACAATAGTTATAATAAAATGTATTTTCTGTCGCCAATCATTGTTGTGACGTTTATTTTCATATAATACATTTGATTTACTACATATTAACACCTAAAATTGTCGGCCCGATCATCATGACGATAGTAGCGCTATCTCAATTTAGTGTTCACGACTAATAAAATTTTTAAGCAACTATGGCATGGAGTAATATATACAATATATTCCTCCATGGTTTGTAAAAACAAGTAAACCTAAAAAATGGCGTGAAGGCGAGCGTCTGAATGGGGTTTTGTCTTATAATTTAAGAAGGAATTCAGATATATAAAAAAGGGAAAATAATTGGTGAATTGAATGTTATTTGTGAAGAATCATTTGGACCATGTTTTAATAAGGTGAGATGTTTTCTTGGATAATAGTTTACAATGTTCGCATGATGTATTCATTGCGGCGTTAGATAAGCTTAAACAATTCCGAATTTTATGTTCTCTACTACTATACAACTTCCATGCAACGATTAATTACTAGGCATCATTTTTATGTGCCTAGCATGTTTAGTCTGTTTCAGTATATAGGTAGTTTATACCAGTGGTCATCTTAAGTTTCAGCAGGTAAAATGAATCACATGTTAAGAAACAATAGTTTCCAAACTCCAGTTACAGTTACAGTGTGTTGTTGGAACTATCAGAGTTTTGTTGAACATACTTGTTAATTGATGGTTGCGATAGGTTGGTGCTCATTTTATTGAATGCGTTCGTATTTGGCTTTAATATAACGAGGAGGAAAGTTTCACTATCTCTTACGATGGATCTTAAATAGATATTGAACAAATAAGCTGCTACACTTACTGCTGAAAGTTCTATGTAGTTGAGCATGTTTAATGGTTTAATATATTGTTTCAACAATAAACCACATAAAATTAGCAGTAGGCCTGTTCAGAACTAGTTCTTCCGAAATGTATGTGAATGAATATTCATAATAATTTTACAAACATATACATTGGCTTAGCATGTTTCAACAGTTCTGATACTTGTCTTCGTTTAGATTGGTGAATATAATTTTGCTTTAATTGAGGTTATCGTATTTGCTTATATACCGGTAATTTGAGTGAAGAAAATGACAATTCTCATTTCAACCATTTTATTTTAGTCTTATCCTGGGTTTGAGTAAGTTTTAGGTCTAGTGTTTCTTTTCGATTGAGAATTATATAGTATACAATATGTATTTTTAAGAAATCAGTACGTATAGTAATGTAATAAATTGCATAGTCCTATAAACGTATAGGTATAGACATTCTACCTTGAGTGGGCTTACTATGATATTTCCATAAAGCTAGGATTGGTAAATGTAGATCGGTAAGAATTTCATTTGATTAGGTGTGATCTTAAGTTGATATAAAATTTATTCCATTTATTTTCGTATTTTATAGTAGGCCTATATTCATTAAAATAAACAATACTGGAAGATAATTGTTGGGGAAACAAAATATCTTGTCAGTTTCAGTTGTAGGATTTAGTGAGAAATTAATTTGTCTCGTTTAAAATTCCTATATACCTGCATTGAAAACTACGGAAATAAAATTAAGATTGAGTTGGAATAGTTGGATACCATAACAATGTGCAAAAACAGAACACAATCAGTGAATACGGCAAAAGCTAGTGACAGTGTAATCTCCTTTATTGCGCATTCCGTATATTATTATTGGATTGATTACATGAAATTAGAGTGTTGAAAAATGGCTGTATTATGACTGACATTTGTAAGTAATTTTACCTGATGCTAATTAATTTTAAGTTACGAAGTTACAAATTGAATTTTGTAGGCTAGCTTATGTAGGAGATCTGAGATGCATGTTAACATGCTATTCTGTTTAGAAAAATTGGACGTAACTGTGCAGTGTTATTTTCAGTTATTCTATTATAATTGATTGTGCGTTTGTATTAAAACAGGTTTTATTAATAACGATATTTGTTTGGCAGTTACTTGAATTTCTGTGCCATAAGTAGTTGTACAACTATTCTCTGCTCGCATTGTAATCTGTTTCTAACGTGAAAGAAAATGTCCTCTATTCGACGAGCTTAGGGTGAGGTATTATGCAAACATTACACTTCTATAGCTTCTAATATCTCAAATTAATATTGGACAGCTTTGTTTCTGTACCAAAACTGATAGTGGCCAATACAGTTTAAGTAAATTTATTTAAAATCACTGCATATGTTGTCCATTTTATAGTGAATTAATCAGAAGGTCATTATCATGGCCCAGAAGAATCTTGCCTGTACAAATTATGTGAAAAAAAAAAAAAGTGCGAGGTATACCACATAACAAAATGTGAAGAAAAAAAAAAAGAAAAGAAAAAAAATCGGTGACAATAAAATGAAGAGTAAACATAGATATTTGTCCACACTTCTTTTATTTAATATCTGCATTCTGCGGTAGATTTCAAGCGCACTTTTAATAGAAAATTGTCAATGTCTATTTTTTTAATGTGGCATATCTGTGCTGTTTTGAAAACTACAAATAAGATATGGAAACAGATTAAGCATCTAGCTCAAAATAGAATACGCTGCTGAAATTTTGTCAAGACCTTGTGTTCCATACAGAAATTAATAATAATTTATTTTATTTATTTATTTAGATATTAACGTACAAAACAACAGCACAAGGCCAATTACAGTTTAGCAAAAGAATAATAATCTCTATTAAATATGAGTGTGCACGGCTTTCAGCCATTTTTAATTTTTTCGGGGACTTGGCTCAGGACCTCTCAGAGGGGAGGGCGTTTATGGAGAGAAATTTAAGGTTTGTTTGTGACGATCTGCGCTGTTGTGTTGAAAGGACTATGATGACGAGTTAAAGTTTAACAAGAGTGTATATTGTATTTAGCAGTATATACCCTCAAATATTTGTATACCAAGTTATTTTCTGAGTAATAGAAAAGTTCTATGAAACCACCATGTCTATGTGTATCTCTAGAACTAATTGGATAAATGGTGAGACGATTCTTACATTCAAGACAGGCTTGTATGTTTTGGTAGGCTGTAGTGA
The DNA here is from genome assembly GCF_040183065.1 of Periplaneta americana. Lineage (NCBI taxonomy): Eukaryota > Metazoa > Arthropoda > Insecta > Blattodea > Blattidae > Periplaneta > Periplaneta americana. The sequence goes on along the minus strand of NC_091132.1, from coordinate 4,627,560 downwards.
AAGAGCTTCAGTTATGAATATCTTTTATTGATCTTTTGTCAGACTTAATAACAGCTACATTCTAGTAGGTTATGCCTTTCTTCAGATAACCAATTATTTCGTAATACCTAATTCACGTAGCCTACTGCTAGACTGAAGCACTTTTCTAGTTAAATAATATTGTTTTTAAATTACACTATGGAACGAAAGACACTTAGATTATATTATATCAAACATTCTTATACCAGTAGTGTAATTGTGTGTATAGGTCAGTATTTTGCGTGAATTTTGTATTTTGGATTAGGCTATAAGCCGAAATTTTAGTTGTACTTTATATAGTGGGTAGGAATGAGGTTATGTTAGCTCAGGCATTAAATAAATTGATCTTGAATCCAGATTATATTGTAAAAAGAGAGACCTGTGAATTACGACATTTCGTAAGTCACCTTATACCAAGAGGTGAACGTGACAACATGATGACTGCGCGAATTAGATACTATCCTCTAAACAGTTTGGTAAAAACTAAAGTTTCTGGTATGCTGAGAAATGTAAAAGAAATTACTTGGGCTACTTTTAAAGAATAGGTACATTGCACGCAATTTACGTACACGTAAAACAAGTGATACAAGATTAAATCCAAAGATACCAAAGTAATTTATTAATTTCAAGAAGTAAAATAGGTACTGTAATCCAAAATAATAATTGGGTAGATCAAAGTAGTATGTTCAGTGCAATCTGTCTTATATCCTAATTAACATAATATAACATAATATGTGCATTAAATTACATTACATTATGATTTACACTGTGAAGAAAACCTTACTAATGTAAGAAAAATTGCTTCAAAATTGTGCAAAGCTCAGATAATCTCTGTGTTGTGCAGTTCGGAAACATGAACATTGTCTGAAGGAAAAGCAAAACTTTTAGAAGCGACAGAAATAATAATAATAATAATAATAATAATAATAATAATAATAATAATAATAGGACTAATAATAATAATAGATCTCTTGTCAGATACTCTGCTAGATCATAAATCTGAAAATAAATAAATAAAAAATAAGGAAGGTTCTAAAATTTGCTAACATTTTTGGTAGAATAAAAACATGTGAATGTGGTTGATTGGCACACAACCGGACTAGATAGTAACAATTCCATACAGACTACAGCTAGATCAGGGGGAGATCGAAGAATCAGCTCTAATGCAGTTCTTTAAGAGGGAAGAGGTCTAACAGCCCAATCAAGAATATTGTTGATTATAATTCTGAAACTTTGTTTAGTGCTACATAGGCCTACATTCTTTTTTATGGTCTGCATCTATTTTCTTATTTCCGATGTTATTTATTTATTTTAAAGTTTGTTACAATAACTGTATGTCTGACTTTCTTCTTTCAACAGTTTTACAGAATATTGCTGGGTGTTTAATTGGATGTTAGGGCGAACATAATCTTACTTTTAATGGTGTTGCATAGTTTTAATTATTATTGCTACGCCCATGTAAACTTTGTATCCAGCAGCTCTTATTCAGATATTTCAGAAATACGCTTTTAGTCTTGTGCTATAAAATTGAATTACTTTTCAACGTTAAACTGAATTTAAGATATTGCATAGACAGCCCTTTTATATGTAATTCTTATATTCGCGAATAGTTAAAATGGATAGGCCTAGGCCAATGTACCAAGTTTAAAGTAAACAAGATTTAACATAACGAACATTTGCAAATAAAATATTAATAAAAAATGTGACGTAAGCAATTTTTTTGGCACAGTTTGACGGGGATCGGGTGGCCATTATGTGGTCGTTATTAGAGAAAAATATAAAAATGAGTTTCTAGTTACCAATACCTTAAACTCTTAAGTGTGCAAACCTTGACTGGTTACAGAATAATGTAAATGCATACAGTACTTGGAAGTTATTCATTACAAAGGCATTAAAAGCATAGATTTTTTTTATACGTCTGTGATTCGAAAATATTGTACAGTAGTTGCTTTTACAGTCTCATTACCAAAATAGAAAAATATTGTGATGTTGGAAAGAAATCGATTTATAAATTCTGACGGAAATAGGCCTACAGCAGTTTTCAGCCATTTTATTACTGAGAAAAGTAATTTGCATGCTCATTCATTCCTGTACGTCTTTTTTATATTGTTACGAATAAACAAAAACAGCGTGTTTTCGGGTATTACGCAAAGTGTCATAATTTTTACCCCAAAAATCGCAGTTTATTTTAACGTGTTACTTCAAGTTGCATCTCGTGCTATACTTATTTTTAAAATAAAACGTTATAGACGTAGATCACAGCTTCCAAAAACGTTTTTCTCAGCACAACCTTGAGGCAGTGTCTTTCAGGGTAGCAAGTGGGGAAAAAATGTACCAGGTACCTAATATGAATTGCTTCCTTTATTGAACGGGTTATTTGGCTTTGGTGTATTTTTCGGATGATTGTAAATTTTCGAACGAAAATAGTATTTTGAAGAAGGTACTGTAATTGTAAATAGTTTTTTTTTTACAGACACAGAATAATTACGGCATGATATATTTTTTTTTGTGGGAAGGCTAGTAATGGAAGAGAAAACTTTTGTCCAAAGTCAAATAACTGAGAATAACAATGTTTGGAATGATCGATGTAACGATTAGTAAATACTTTCGCCTTGACTTTTAGGTTTTTCATTGATCGTAGCTTTTGTCTGAGAGTTAACTTTGTGTCCACAGGTTGTAATATAGTGGCTTTTGAATATTGATAATATTTCAGTCTGCTGTTACATTCGCTTGTAAGTACCTACAACATTCAGAAACACTACCTATAACTTAATTGACGTTATGAACACAGAAGTATATATTGTATTATACCCATTCTGCTATAAACTATTGAGTAAGTATACTACTGCAAAAAAAATAAGTGCTTAAGGCTCGACAATCTCTTCTACTTCAAGCTGAAAGGTCCGCTTTTATTCCTTGTTCTGTTGGAGTCATTGTCTCTTGTCATTTTCATAACTCAGTATATGTTCATCCTGTACTCGCATTTCTACAATCCAGTCATTTGTTGACTTAATTTTGTAGGTCATTGTGACAGCCTCTTGATGCTGTTTTGTACCTACCTTACTTTGTAATCGTGTGCTTCTATTTCTCATATACCCATAATAATATTGGTTTGTATTTTGTCAATATTATGTGAGTTGGTCTCGTGATGTGAGTAAGGGCGTTGCTATCCTCAAAACTGTGCTATGTCGAATATCACGTAAGGAGCCGAAATGTTTGTTTAATGTCAGAAAATGCGTTTGAATGTAATCTCCAACAGATAGGTTAACATTATAGCATTTTTACTGTACCAAGCTATTTGAAAGTATAGCTACTGATTGCGATGGTAACAAGGAAGATATTTATTTATTTATTTATTTATTTATTTAATCCACTCAACAATGTAATTACAGAGTAGAGAAAAAAATAACAGTAGTAATACATATAATAATGGTAATTTAAACTTAAACAGTTACAATCCAATACTACTCAACAAATGATATCAAGCAAATATTAATGTAAATCTCGGTAAACAAAAACAAAAGTATTTACAGTATGAAGAAAACTTAGATTATATTAAAGTAATAAAGCCAGTGATGAAATGCAAATAACTAGTCACAGATTAGTAACAATAAAACAATAACTGATGAGAGACTAGACCTACGTTAAGTGAGAATTAGGAGTGAGTTAGTAATGATAATTGATATGAAATAATTTAAGAAAGAAGACCAGAAATACAATATGCAAACCAGTTAAGACCTATTTATTAGCAAAATACTTATGGAGTGTTTTGAACGCGACCGGTATTCATTTCTCTCAAGAGTGTGGTTCTATCCTGAAAGATGTCAATACTGCTCAGTTTATTATAGAAGGAACAGAGCATAGTTTATATTAAATGTTTTACAGTTCTCTCTTGGTAAGTGTATTGCTATCCTGGACAGTAGATGACTATTTACAGAACTTGTTAATACATTATGGAGGCATTTTATATCAATATTATTTCTTCTGTGTTGCAAACTTCATCTGTTGTGGCGATTAGGTAGGTGTTTGTAAATGTATAGGTGTTTCGAAATGAGAGTTGAAAGTTCTATAATTAGGTAGAAATATATTTCCGAGAATGAGGGACGTGGGGGAAAGAGCTCTCGTCTGATCCCTGAAATGAAGATGACTATGGAAAAGTAATAATGCAGGAGTTTTCCATACTTAAATGGTTTATCATGATTATGACCTTCTGTCTTTCTGTATACACCTCGGATAAGTGATATTATCTGAAGCAAAAAGTATATGCTAGAGAAGATAGTGGATTTACTTCTTGCCATTGAATAATATATTTGCGTTATTTAAAGTTGAACATAAAGACTCTATGTACAATTGAATGAGAGGTGAAAAATTATTAAGAATTATTTCCAATGCTTACATTCTCAATGTTTCATGAGAAATGCACTACAGTGAAACCTCTCCTTACGGACACCCTCAAGATACGGACACTCCTCATATATGGACAGATTTTTATGTCCCAAATGAAATAATATAGAAATGATGATAAATTTAACTCTCGTTTACAGACACTCTCAGACATGGACACGGACAGCTGTTTGACAGTCCTAGAGCTTGCTTTACCTCCTGATTGCGGACAGAACTTGGATTTCAAAACCTAATGTGTTACAAAAGTGGAACATTTAGTTTTTTGAGACTGTACAGAAATTATTTAAAATGAAAGAAGACAATAAGGGTCTCGTAGGCTACTGCTAGCCCAGCCGGCTACCCCTTGTTAGCTGAAAGCGGATGGATAAGCAAAGTCATAAAATTTAACCTGTCTGATGAATCCAAGTTTTCCGCGATCGTGAAATTGTATTCGACACATGATAAGGTTAGTAGGATTATTCTCTTCACTTCAATCTCTTTCGAGAGACATGGATCTGAACGTATAAGTTAAGTTGAAAACTGTAAATTACAGTACTGCATAACTGTAGACCTAGAATAAAATTGCATGGTACAGTACTGTATTTTCCTTTTTCGGTCTGATGTACTGTAATTCAAAGTTTCAAAGAATTTACTGTAGTACAGTATACTGTATTTAGAATTAAACTACAGTAATACATTTCATTTAAAGCGTGAAGGGATACATAATGCATATTATAAATTTACTGTTAGATTGGGGAGCCTCCCTCCCAATAAAGGACACCTCCCAGATCCGAACAGATTGTTACGTCCCTTCGATGTCCGTAAATGAGAGGTTTCACTGTATATTATTACAACAAAGAAATGCTTAAACTTTCGGAATAAGGAATATTCACTTTCAAGTAAAAAATTTTAGGATTTTATTGTAAAAACTAGCCGTACCCGTCTCCTCTGCTGCACCCGTTAGAAATAAATATAAAGTAATTACATAATTAAAATAGGACATTCAATCCATAGAACATTCGTGTTTGATAGAAGGATAAATTGTTTAATATGTTAGGCCTACTTAATTTAAATTGTATTTAAAAATTAAAATGCGATCATTTTGGTCCAGATACACTCATTTGGTGCAATGACAATTCCTTTAACATGTTTCTTAATTGCTATTACATGCAACCATAGTTTAATGAAGATTGACATATCTTTTAGTTTTAATGTGGATACTTTATATTACTTGCTATATGTTTCCATTGCATTATGGTAATAACTTAATTTTAACCATTGTTTTCTACGTCTTCAGTAAATGGCGCTTGGCCCACTATGGTTCTGAACCCTTCAAATAACTTAAATAGTGATACAGCATATATAGTGATATGTAATTATATTTCTTTCTTTCAAAAATGTAAGAATTCACGATCTCCTATGTACCATTGCCATGGAATGAATAAATGTGTTTTTTCTTCCTACTCAAAAATTTTATATTTTGCACATAGGAATTACTGCAGGAACAACAATGCTATAATCTGAGGCGGCAGTGAAAATGTATTGTATTGTTATTTTAAAAGTCTTGTATATCCTTAAATATCAGTCCTATCAAAATTTTGCATAGAATAAAACTTATCGGAAATCATTTTTAAAGAAACTTTTGTTGTGTAACATTTTTCACAAAAAGCTATAATAAGAGAGATATTCGATTTATTTAATTCAGGCCCCTTTATAATCGCCCTTTTAAATAAGGAATTTTTAATGCAATATAGCCTAAAATCTAAGTTACAACGAACTTAATTTATGTTCCAATTTTCATCGAAATCTGTTTAGCCATTATCATGTGAAAAGGTAACAAACATCCAGATAAACAGACAGACAGACATACAAACAAAAATGTCAAAAAAGCGATTTTCGGTTTCAGGATGGTTAATTATACATGTTAACACCAATTATTTTTGGAAAATCGAAAATTACCAGAAAAATTTTGGCTACAGATTTATTATTAGTATAGATATACAAATAATTCATATTGAAAATCAAATAATACAGCAAGATTCAGAAATTATTATATGAAAATTTTGACATTTGAATTAATGACGTTAGATTTAGAAATCAATATATGAAAATGTTTATATTTGAAGTAATGACAATGTGCAGCAAACTCAAAGCGTCATTTTTAAAATGAAAACAGTTGCTTGATGTAACACTTCTTTTGCTAGGAGTTCCACTACCATTCCTGTATAACATTTGGTGCTGTCCAGGGGAACCACGTGGAAATCTGCTTCGTCTGTGCATGTGAACAATTGCAGTCAAAGGTCACCGGTGTAACTCAGTTGGTAGAAGCACTTGCATTCTGATCTGGAGCTGTGCTCGGGCATGAGTTCGATTCCTGCTTGGACTGATTACTTGTTTGGGGTTTTCAGAGATTTTTCCAACCGTAAGACGAATGTCAGGTGATCTATGACTAATCTTTGGTCTCATCTCGCTTTCACCAATTCCATTAATGCTAAATAACCCAGTAGTTGATACAGCGTCATTAAATAACAGACTAAAAAAATTGCAATGAGTGATAGAAAATTGAAAAAAGAACCACATACTTTGGACTATTTTATATATATATATATATATATATATATATATATATACATACATATACATATAAGAAAACCGCCATTAGCACTATTCTGATAAAAAAAAATGGAAATGGACTGCTAAGTGCAGTAAGGTACTGTCATTGCAAGTTATCTTGAACCTTACATCCCCTAAGTCTGTCTTTGGAACTGCTCGGTACGGCGTGTACTCATCAACTTAACGGCACGGCAAGGATGCCCCTCCCTCGGGTAACGTGACTCTTTTCAGAAAACGTTGGTTCTTTTACCTTACGGCTCTCTACTGTAAAAGAACTTGGTTCAATACAGACATCATCTTCTCTCGATACTCCGGTTTTGAGAGGAGAACATAGTTTCGTAGCAAGCTTTAATTAACCTGTAATGAGTAAGTATTTAAATATAATCGTGTGTACACTCCTCTCTCATCCGGGGTGGGAACCGGCAATGGAGGAGTTACTACAGCTACTTCTATACATTATATAGGCCTGCATGACTTACACCTTCAGCTAATATGTACATATTCTTATAACAATATTTTACAGGCTTATTATTTGAATTTACATTAATTTACAATTATACACAATCCATATCCCTATCATTGCTGCCATCATCGCTTGTTCCAAAATTAATTATTTCGTCAATGGCATCATCCATTAGGAATTATCTTCTTAATCGTAGACTATGTACTACTTTCTGAACACGATAGAATTCTTCGATTGTATCCCGAATAACGTGTTGATCGAAGTCATCCACTTCAACTTTACACAAGTCCTAATTCTGGAATGAAATAATATGTTTAGTAGAACTATAAGAAAATAATAACTTACAATAGTAATTCATTATGTCGTTCACAGTACACACACTATTGTACATAACTATTATAGCAATAATTTCTAAACATTACATACCTATTCTTTCCCGAGTAGTGTGAGGTTCATTCGGTTGTAATTCAATATTATTCTTAATTCTCTTCACGGAACTAATACTTTTGCCAGAGTATTTAGCCGCTCTCTCATATTCCTTAGCAAGAGGTTCCAGCAAATATTTGTTTAATTTTTCCTCCTCGCAATGCTTAATTTTATTATATTTGCGATAATTTCTCTTTCTCGGCTATGGATAACAGCGTTACTTTTTCTCCGCGGTGGTGTGATTTCACCATAATTACTACCCTGTGGTTGCTGCTCCATGGTAACACTACTGGTACGCAGTGAAGGAAATGGCTCTATGTTTCTTGACAAGAGATTATGCTGCGGAGCATGCGCAAACAGCTCAGTTGGCTCCACCCCCGTTACGCGCTTCCTACCCTCTGCCCCTCTGTCCCCGCTCAGAAGGTTCAAGATAACTTGCATTAACAATATAGTAATAAGTTATTATTAGAAACAAATTGTATTTGATATAAGTGAATAGAAATCGAGAAATGAATTGTAAAAATGTCAATTTTGAATGAAGTCATTAGACTTTGAAAGGGGGTAGTATGAAAGAATTTAGATCAGAACAGAAGCAAGAGACTATAGTAAATTGTGAATGAGTGTGAGGGAATGAGATGGATACAGTAATGAGAGAATGTACTGTAAGTATAGGATATGAATCTAAATTGTTAGAGCATCTACAAAAAAAGGTGTATCTGTAATGAATGTAATACTGGCACTGGATACAAAATTGTGAGGATGTAACGTATCATATTATTAAAAAATCGGTACCCCATCTCCTGCTTCCTCTATTGTGCACATTAGGTAAATATGGTATGATTCCTTTTCTGGATATCTTGTCTCAGTTGTTTCAATGGTAAATTGTTTAAGGATAAGTGGTGGGGGTTTGTTCTCTGTATTTTTTCTTGTGAATGTTTGATAGTTGAGTGGATTGGTTATTTTTATTGAGCTCTTGGTTGCTATGGGTATTTGGTATTTTTTGGAAAGTGTGTGTGTGTGTGTCTAATGCTCTGGATTTAACAATGAAGTCATCATCCTTCTTGCTTTCCAATATTTTGATGGAAGGTCCACAAATGTCCTAAGAGTTTCACAATTAGCCAGGTGCTGTTCGTCTGTTTTATCTATAAACGTTTCGTGATATTTTAATCTTCTGATTCTGGATTTTTTGTCGTGGAATCTTGTTTAATTTCTATTCTCAGTTTCCATGCCTGTACTTGTTATTCGATTGGTGGGTTATCTGTGTGTATCTGCAAGGCTGTTATCGTAATTACTTTCCTGTTGTACAGTGTTTTTATTCTTTTTTGGACCTACTACTGCTAGTTCATTCCACTATGGTTAAACCTGTATTATTCTGCATTTCATGTAAAACTGGATAATGCTGACTAGCTTAGCAAGCATATTTCCCTCCCTCATTTTCAAGGAAACATTTTTTTAAAGTTGAATTCTACATTTTATAAAAGTTTAAACTTAATGAGTCTTGTTAACTTTTGTAATTTTGAACGATTATTGACAGTAGTGAGTTTCCTAATGGGTGTAATTCAATTTTTTATGTAAACAGTCATCTCTTTCATTTAATTTTGTTACTACTTTCAAAAGTTTTCAGTATTTGTATACTTCTCAGTTGGTTTCTGAATGCGAGACTCTTATTCCAATAAGATTGTATTCACGAAACAATTTCTACCCTACTTAGTAGCTGTACATATTAAACTCAAATTTAATTTCTTAAATCTAAAAACTGAACACACGAGAAATTATGAAATTCAGCCAAAATCCATGCAACCATAATGGAGAGATCTTGAAGTGTGTGTGTTTTATAGTTATCTGTCATTGAAGTCTTGTATCTGAAGAGTCGAATAATATTTTAATAGTTGGCAGATGTGATATAGAGAATATTATAAATGTGAGGACATTTAGTTACTGTATCTATTTTTTTACTTTATTATTGCACGAAATATTACAATGTTGCGAAAATAGAAAGCTTGATGATTTTGACAGTTTGACAGCCACTAGTAAATTAGTAACTGCATGTTGTACAAGGGTAACAAACTTGCTTGCAAAAGGAACAAGCTAGTTTACTCCTTTATCTAAAGTTACTTACTAGGCAGCATATTTTTTAGTACACACAATGACGTAAAGCCAATTTTGTGTACTCTTTGTTGGTTAGTGACAAATTTCTTCTCTACTATCCAACAGATTAAGCCTTTTGGTCTGTTACGAATTGTGGTGATGGCATCAAGTTAACTTTACTATATAATTGACGTGTACATCATAAATATCGCGTGTTTTGTATAACTTTTTTAATGCCCAAAGTTTGGTTGTTGAAGTAACAGTCTTCAAACAGGAATATCCAGTTGAGAGGTGAAGTACTTCCCACTGTTATATCCCAATCAATTTGGTGTTTCATATGAAGTGCTCTCAAGCTGTTAAGAGAGAGAAGATAGTGTGTTTATAGACTAGAATACAAACCGGTGAAAATAAATGAATATTGCTAATATTGTGAAAGTGATCAAATATTAATAAAATAAAATGGAATCGTCTAGTAAATATTAGATTTGCTAAAACACAAAATATTTATGCTGTGAATGCTTGCTTAATTAGTGGGCTCTTACAAATGAAGTGTGTCAAAATAATTAAATAACTGAGGTCAGTTTATTTATATTTGAAGAATTATGATTATTATTTTGAATTTCATTTTATTCAGCTTCCTCCAAGTGAAGGCTGCCTAGAAGACAAAGCTTACCAAAAAATTGTTGTTTTTTGAGTAAATGGTAGGTACACAATTATAATGAAAAAGAAACAATGGAGAAGGAAAAGAAAAAGAAATAACACAATTATAAATAATTGAAGACGAGTAAACAAAACATCATTAATTCCAGAAGAAACATAAAATTTCCTAGTACGGTATCTATTTGCTATCAGGTGATCATAGTCGTCTATTAGCACTAGTTGCAAGACCCAACTTAAGTGAGCAGATCGCCATAGCAAAGAGATCAATCTATTTACGTGTAGAGATGGTTTCTTAGGATTTTTATAGATCCCTTCACTGCAGACAGAGATACTTCAGTGACAAGAGTTTGTCCTAGACCAAACTGCTTGCAAAAATGCGCGAATCTTTTTGTGATGGTCCCTCTAGCCCCAATCAGTAATCCAATAACTTCGATCGATGTTAGATGATATTTTTCCTTATAATATGGTATAGTGGGGTCGTATATGTCGCATTTTTCCTGATGTACCTCAGCAGGTTGATTTCCATGTTTCCATTCTTACAGTTGGATCAATTATGAATCCGCTTGTTGATCTTGTCGGGATAGCGATGATGTCAATGCGCCTTGTAGATCCATTTGTGGACAAACCATGGACCTCCTCCTCTACTTGGTAGTTTTTTCCTTGTAGGGCTGATGCTAGGAGGGATCGAATCTTGTGGTAACGACTATTCCTCAGTAGTTCTCCATGAGGACAGACTCTCAGAATGTGAGCAAGCGTTTCTTTCTCACTCCGGCAATGTCTGAGACCTACCTGGTAGAGCACGTACTGTAAGAGAGACTGTAAATGGTGCCCATGTGCAACTGAGTCAAGGTAAATCTAATCATAAGATTCAGGTTTAGAATGAAGTGGTATTTCCACGTTATAATATTGTCATAATATTTTCAAAATATATTTTGGCTATTGAAAATAAAACAATATTCAGATATTTTATACAATCTCTTCATATTAAAAATAGCCTATGTATACTAGTTTCTCTTGATGCATACAGAACAGAAATTTTACTTTTTCTTGAGGATGCACTTAAGCCCCATTTGCAGGTAACCTAGTGATTGGTATACACGAACTTACATTCTTTAAATACACGGGATTCAAGGAGTAGTGTCAGAGGTATAGGAACGGAATTGATGAAGAAACTGTTTCTTTCTCTGCCCGTTATCAGTACTTAGGATCAGTGTTATCCATTACTCGTAGATGTCTCTTCAGAAAACTGTAATCTGTAGGCCATTTTGTTGAAATGTAGAAGAATAAGATTTCCTCAATCAAGCTCATCTTGTTGCATTATGGTAGTGGTAATAAGAACTTATTATTTTGTGAGTGATACTGTCTGTCTTTTTCTAATAATAAACAGTTTAGGATTGTAAAACAGTGATGTTATTTAAAGAACTAGGAAAAAAAGGTCCAGTTATTTTTCTAGGGTCAGTTGCTTTTGCTTGCTGGTGCATGCTCCAAATAATATGCAGCATATAATAAAATCAGGATATTAGCACAAATGAAAGCATGGATTCTAAATAATCTTAATATAGACACTGATTTAATCACAGTTCTTTGAAATGCTGCCCATTTACACACAGACATTCTAAGCATCGTTTTTAAGACATTATTGATCCTACTAAGTCCTTGCATGGAAATCTTTGCAATTTTTTCTATTGCATTGCGTTTTAATTTCTTCATTTGTATAGAATTATTATGTTAAACATTTTTAAGCAATTATATTTTAGTTTAGTATAAATTTCGTTAAATTTCTCTTTGGTTAGAGCATTATTATTATTATTATTATTATTATTATTATTATTATTACTTACTTACTTACTGGCTTTTAAGGAACCCGGAGGTTCATTGCCACCCTCACATAAGCCCGTCATTGGTCCCTATCCTGAGCAAGATTAATCCAGTCTCTACCATCATATCCCACCTTCCTCAAATCCATTTTAATATTATCTTCCCACCTTATTATTGTTATTATTATTATTATTATTATTATTATTATTATTATTATTATTATTATTATTATTATTATTATTATTATTGAATCACCTTAACAATGTTCATAATCATCTGTCGGACAAATACAAATAAATACATTCATTATATTCAATCATACCAGATACAATATAAATGTGACAGTTTTGCTCAGCCTTTAAAAATTCAACAAAATTAAATATAAGTGAAAATAGCCTTCAGATAATTGAAAAAGTAATCCCTTCCTGAATTTTCATAACAATAATTTAGGCTTGAACTGCTGAAGACCACTCTGCCTGATCCATTCACTGATCTTCTCGTAGTTGTCTTTTTCATAGCCTCTACAATTCCTCTCTTCCTTGTCATATTATGTTATTCATCATCATAAAGGAATCCAGTCAAATGCAATTTTCGGCAATCTCTCCTCACTTATTTGTTCTACAGCCTCATTTGGAATTCTCACGTTTACCTTCTTTATTTTTCTCCTGATAACCATGGTCTTCATCTTGTTTGCATTTATCTTCGTCCCATACTGCTCACAGCTGTCATTTAGCTCCTATTAGCGTATCCTTTAGTATCATCTTACCTTCTGCTAAGAATGCCGTATGTATCATTTGTAAATCATATGTACATTATTCTTCTTGATAACTTCATCTTCAAATCATACTCGTTCATTCATTCATTCATTCATTCAGTCTGTTCTGCCCAAGGGCAGGTCTTTCACTGCAAACTCAGCAATCTCCAATATTCCTCCTTTTCCGCCTTCCTCTTTATCTCTACATAATGATCCATATATTAATGTTACATCATCTGATAGCTTTTTCTGCCCCAAACTTCTCTCCCGTTCACCATTCCTTCTATTGCATCCTTCAGTAGGCAGTTTCTTCTTATCCGGTGACCCAGCCAATTCCTTTTCCTCTTCCTGATCAGTTTCAACATTATTCTTTTTTCGTTCACTCTTTTCAGCACAGCTTCATTTCTTATTCTGTCTATTTATTTCACATGTTTCATTTTCCTTCATATCCACATTTCAAATGCTTCCAGTCGTTTTCCTTCAGTTCGTCATAAATGACCTTGTTTCTGCCCCCATATAATGCCACACTCCGCACAAAGCACTTCACTAGTCTTAGATCTTTTTTTCCAGAGGACTGCAGAAGATGCTTCTTTTTCTATTAAAAGCTTCCTTGGCCATTGCTATCCTCCTTTTGACTTCCTGGCAGCAGCTCATGTTACTGCTTATAGTACATCCCAAGTATTTGAAGCTGTCCACTTGCTCTACTGCCTCATTTTGTATTCGCACGTTTGTCTTCTGATAACCAAGGTCTTCGTCTTGTTTACATTTATCTTCATCCCATACTACTCACAGCTGTCATTTAGCTGCAGTAACATATCCCTTAGTATAGTCTCCTCTTCTGCTAATAACGCTACATCAGCAGCAAATCTTATGCATTTTATTCTTCTTCCTTCTACTATCACCCTTCCTATGTTCTGAAAACGGTTCTTCACTAAATTCTCCAAGTAGATGTTGAGCAGGCTAGGTGATAGAGGGCATCTTTGTCGTACTTCTCTCCCTATTTCACTTTCTTCAGACATTTCTTCTTCTATCCTGACTGTGACTCATTTCATATAAAGATTACTGAACAGCCTTCTCTCTTTCCAATCCACACCTGTTTTTTTTTCAGGATTCCCATCAGTTTATTTCAATCCACTCTGTCAAATGCCTTTTCTAGGTCTGCAAATACTATATACACTTCTTTATTCTTCTTGAGGTATCTTTTGCTGATTGTTCATGGTAGTCCAGTTGCATCTCTCTTACCTTTTCTGTTCCTGAAGCCAAACTGCTCTTCTTCCAACTGTCCTTCCATCTTAGAATATAAACGTCGATTCAGTATTTGCAGAGAAGAATCTTCGCCGAGTGCGATATCAGGCTGATAATCCTGAACGTGTTACATTTCTTGGCATCATTTTTCTTTGGTTTTAGCAACAACATTGTATCCATAAAATCTTCAGGCCATTCGCCTTTCTCATATATTTCATTGCATAATGTTAGAATTTCCTTCTTTTCTTTGCCTAAGCATTTTGCTATTTCAATGGGGATTCCATCAACTGTTGATTTCCCATTTTTCATTTCTCTAAGTGCTAGTTCAACTTCTTCTCTTAAAATGAAAAATCCTTTTTTGTCTTCAGATACGGCTGCCTCGTCATCTGTAACTTACTCATATAGTCAATTTTCTGTCTCATATAACTCTTCTACATATTTCGTCCATGTGTTTAGTATTCCTTGCTTGTCTGTCACTTCATTTCCGATTTTATATTCTGTCAACCACATGGATTTGCTGTTCTTATTTGTGAAGTCCAAAGATTTTACTTTGGGGTGCATTAAATCATATCTTCCTTTTCTCTCTAGAGCCTTTATTTATTTACATTTCTCTTTCATCCAGTCTTCCTTCGCCTTATCAGTTTCTATTCTTAGTTCGTTGTTTAGTTTGCTGTAGTTTCTTCTACCTTCTTCTGTGTTGATGTTTTTCCATTTTCTCCTTTCCTCCATCTTCTCCAACATTTTCCCTGTGATCCAGTGTTTTTTCATTCTCACATCTTCTCTCTGTATCCTATTGTTTCTTCTTCTGTTGTCTTCATACAGGTTTTTAGATGAGTCCAGTACTCATTACTCTTAAGTGTGAATTCTAATGTAGCGGCTTTCTCATGAAAATTTGCTTCAAGTTTTCTTTTCTCTTCATTCTTCAGTTTTCCATGTTTAATTTCTTTGTCACCTGTCTTCTCCTTATCTTCTTTAAACGAATATCTACTTCGTCTATCAGCAGGACATGATCTGAGTTAATATCGGCTCCTGGTAAAATCTTTGCATTTTTTAAGCAATTTCGGAATTTTTTCCTGTACCTGTAGCCTACATAGTCTATCTCAGTCCTGGGCATAAGAGGGAAAGTGAAAGGGACGGAAAAACCCCCGCCTATATCCTTCTCACTTACACCGCCTTATAAACAAATACAGAGTAAGGCTCTGTGCATCAGTGGTGGGTTTCAGGCGACCAGTGAGAGTCGAAAGATTGTAAAAGCTATGATGCCTGCCTCATACAATCTGTCACTGAACTACCTGTCTGCTTGTACCACACCAAAACATAACTGTCTCAGCCAGGGAAGGTGGAGTGGAGAGTTAAGGGGCGATCTGCAGTGGCTCAATCGAGTTAATAGCGCCCATATCTATCTTGTATCTGCTTTCATCCCTTGGGCATGCCCATGTGTATCTTCTTCATTCATGTTGTTGGAATAATGTATATCTAACAATTATTTCATTTCTTTTATAGAAATTCACCAAAGGTTCTCCTCTGTCATTTCTTTTTCTCATTCCAAATTTCCCAACTGTTCTTCCACCTTGTTCTTCTCCTACTACTGCATTCCAGTTGCCCATTAGGATTACGCATGCTTCCTTCTTCACTTTCTCAACTATCTCTTCTATCTTGTCATAGCTTTCTTCGACTTCCTCGTCTGTTAATCCATAACTAAATTCATCATTCACCCTCAATATTATTTTTCTCCACCTCATTTTTTATACTCCCATCATGTCCACAGGAGTCCTCATGTTCCACGTTCCAAATCTCAATCTTTTCTTCTCTATATTGGGTTGCTTCATAATACAGTAGATTTACTCAACCAGCACCAAAGGGACCAGGCTAGTTCTGGATACGAGATTTTGCCGGATAATTGAATAAATACCTGTATGTACAAACAAAAGAGTTCGTTTTTCATGGTGCCAAATGTTGAAACTGCAACTATGCTCTTAACTGAATAAACATAAAAACTGTGTGGATTTTCTTTATTAGAACACATCACAGAACACAAATAATAGCTACATTAATTTTAGTTCGTGCGAACTTTCTAATGTTGCAATACAGACAGCTCGAACATAACTAAATAAACATAAAAACTGTATGGATTTCCTTTATTAGAAGACATCACACAACACAAACAATACACTAATTCTAGATTCGAATATTCACTGAAAACGAAAGTTCGTGCGAACTTCCTAATGTGACAAAACTGATGTCCCAGACTGGCAATGTGGCAAATTTAAACTATTTTTTTTTTGGCCCAGCCAAAAGTGCCATTGTTTTGGTATTGTAGGTTATTTGGGTGCTGGTTACGAGGGATTTACTGCATGCCCTTCCTCAGCATCCCCTCCTGGGCATCGAAATGGGGGAATAATTTATGTCTGGAAAGACTCATCATGCCATGTTTGCAGTTTTTCTTGGGAAGGATAAATGCAGTAGCTTCCTGTTGATTTCCATACACACCTCTCTCTCTTTCGCATCTTAAAAGATCTTAGGGGGCCCCAGTGTGGAGGTGAGAAGAGTAGATTTGTCTAATTAGACCCTCCGAACTTCATAACAATTTATCGCAAGGGTTAAATATCTGTTCTATCAGGGTTTTTGACCCGATCAGAGATCGAAAAATTTAATCAAATCGTACATAAAAGGTATTTGCCCAGAAGTGTATTTCCGACTTCTCATTAATAACCAGAAGTTAAATGCATGAGATGGTAAATCTGAATGTAAACTGCAGTGCTTATTTCTCAGAATCTTAATATGGCAAATAACCTCACTGTATTAACGTCTGAATTGACTGTCATGGATTTACTTTCTGTTAACAGTGGCTTCTTGATTGCAGGTGCTGGCGTCTTTACAATTCACCATGTGAAGAGACTTTGATAGCTTGAGATTGTGTTGCTGGATGTATGGTAATCCGAACAGTGCAAGTGATGGCCCGCAGAAGGAAGGGGGCTGGAGGCAGCAAGGCAGCGACCAAGTCGCAAGCCAAGGCTTCTAGGAAGAGCAATGGCGTGACTGAGGACAGAGTGAACGGATCCCTGATGCCTCCGAGCACGAACGAGTCAGAAGAGTCCTGCGTCAGTCAGGAGGACACTGCGACCCCCCTGTCCTGCCACACCCCTGTCGAGATGTGTCCGGCAGATCCGAGTCTTGGCGAGCCCCCTCCGTTGACTGCGTTTAAAATAAACTCATCGCCACAGCACATCCCTCTGGTGCACAAGAAATTTCGAAAATTCAGACGCATGCTAGAGTCGGGTGATGTTCAGGAACCGCAGCAAAATTGTCTCTCTTCAGTCGAAAAGATGGATCCTAGTGAGACGCAGATCCAGCCAGTGCTGGAGACTCAGGATGAGATGGGGGAGTTAGTGATAGACCAGCAGGAAATGGCACAGGAGGTGCCTGTGGTGTGGGAGGCAGAGGTCGAGGTTGCGGAGGAGACCGTGGTATGTGAGGGGATGGAAATGGACGACACCAGAAGTCAAGACAACCTGCTGGTCGAGGAGGTGGCTAGCCAGGAAAGTGATTACGATCACATGATCGAAGTCAGGGACAGTGAGTTTAGCAACCAGAACGCTCAGGTGATAGTTGTGAGGGAAGACGGCTTTAACAATCACTTCAGCCAAGAGATAATGGACGTGTCAGGGATGGGGGAAGTGTTGTCTCATAGGATAGTGGAATTTAATAACACACAAGATGCTGGGAAGGAAATTGGTCATGGACTACGGGAGGTAATAGCAGTGGGTTGCGAGGACAGCGAAGGCACTGTAAGGGGAGTTGAAGAGTGTAGTCAGGATACGCAGGGGTCAATCAGAGGCATGGAGTTAGAGATGCAGGAGGATGAAGAGTTGCTGAAACCGGCCATATCCGAGAACCTGATGGGTATCATAAAAAGTGTAGACAGTGAACATCAAGCAATGATCTTGCAGGTACCAAATAATCAAGTAACAGATATTAAACATGAGATCGGTGATGAAAATCATAAGAACTTGGAACTAATTTCGTTCGTAGAAGAAGGTAATGAAGATAATAAACCATTATTTAATGATATTGAAATCAAAATGGGTGAAAATGCGGTGTTAAAAGACAATAAGTGTTACGTTGGCTACAATGACATGGCTTTAGTAAATGTGAGAACGAGGAATTACCAGACAGATGTAGGGCTGCAGTTGAATGAGATGGGTGGATTAGGTTTAGGCATGGAATTCGCTGACAAAGAAAGTCGTATAATTATGGAAGAGAAAAGTCTGCAGAAAGCACTCGATAATGTGAAGCTAGAACCTGTAGTTAAGACTGCTGAAGACGAAAAGAAGTTTCAGGCGGAAGAAGACAGTCTTTCGCACATGCAGGAAGTTTCATATGATCAGCAGCTTAATGCGAGAAGTAATGAAGATGAAGTGGAAAGAAAACAAGTTGCGGCATTCCGCAGCCGGAGCGGTAGCACAGACACAACGGGATCAGAGAGCAGCTCCAATTGCAGTTCAGGCGTTCGACGCAGCAATCGAATTCGTTCAATTGGAATAATGAAACAGAGGGCTCAAAATAAGTGTGAAACTGTAGATACAACAGTGACATCTTGTGAGAAAGAAAGTGGCGACAACAAGGCGTGTGAAGGTAGGGACAGTTCAGACTGCTGCTCTGGCACCGATACGCAATCTGACAAAGAAAATATCATCGTAACAAAAGTATCCGCACCTACAATCTCACCGGCGACATTGCATGGGTTGATTACCCCAGCCATTCCAGGATATGATGTCGACAGTTGTAAACCGGTGAAAGTAAAGTCCAGGTGGAGGAGATCCAGTGAGCTAGAGATGGGGGGGAGTCGAAGTAGTGATAGTGAGCTAGCTGCTACACCACCAACACCTAGTTTGTCCCCCAGACCCATGGTTCCAGTACCTTTGAGTCTGTCTCCAAGACCAGGGGCACCGGCCACCCCAAATCCCAGCATTCGACCTGTGATACCTGCTGCCATTCAGAACACAGTGCTGCCTCTAGAACAGGCCAGTGTTGCAGAGGCCAAGAAAGATGCTCGTAGTGAGAAAAAAGAGAGAGAAGACAGGGAGATGGAAGAGAGACTTCGGAATTTTGAAATACTAACTGAAAATGAATATCTCACAGAAAGGTGAGTCCCTCTTATTAATTTATGCTTTGTTATGTAATTCCATTTAGAAGTAGAACATCGACCATGAATCATCAGGGCGTTTTTTAATGTAGAGCTGTGGTGTATTGTGTTTTATAGAACTACAAGTAAAGAAGCTAAACGCATGGTTTGCGATTGTTTCCTTACCAAAGACGAAATTGTTCGTGGAGAGTTGGGGTGCGGGGAAGACTGTTTGAATCGCCTCCTCATGATCGAGTGGTAAGTGTATGTTGCCGTATCAAGTTATCTTCGTAGATATCAATATTGCTTGTGATATGATTAAATAATTAACATATTCTTAATATTTTAGGTATTTTCTCCGTAAAAAAGTAAACAATTATATTCCGAATTTGTTATATCTTAAATGCTTTTAGTGGTAGGTTTTATACCTTACAAGAGGTTTAACAAACCAAACAAAAAGAGCTAGGCCTAAGTGTAAAACACCATACTTACGTAGGAGTCCTATGCATGGTGGAAGTGATATAAGTGTGTAGATTGAAGTGGGCAATAGAATACGTTAAGAAAAAATTAAAGAAACCTGTTACGCATTTTGTAATTAAGTGTGTGTTCAGTTTGAAATTCTATGTAGTTTGGCAAAAGTACCTTCTCAACCCCCTTCTGGTACAGCTCAAGTATGTGTATTATGAAAGTTCGTAATATTGTTTTGCTTCAAGCAAGTTTCTTCTGTAACTATGATATTTCCTAGAAAATCTGGATTCTGCAGACACTGATTACATAGCCATTCACAGAACAACACACGTGGGTGGGAATCATGTGATGATGGACATTGTATGTGCTGATGTAATATGGCCGTAATAACTGTTCTCTAATGTTCTTAGAATAGTCCAGTGCGATACACTAACTTCACGACCAAATTCAACATTTCTTTCTTCCTTGTGACAATCTAATTACATCGTTTATCACTACAATTACGAAAACCAGGTTATTACACTTAGTTTCAGGAATACACCGATAAACTGAAATAAGTCTGTGTCTGTGCATTGGGATATTTCTACCTGGAAATCTTTCTTCATGTAGTCGTCCAGCACCACGAGAATTACAACGTGATTTTATGTAAATTAAAATAATGTCGAGATATTTGTAGTTTGAAAATTTTGGTATGTTATAATACACACCCACTAAATAATTTCGGAAGAAAAGAAAGAATTCCTTTGTCACTTCAACCACTGCTTCTAAGCACTTCACGCATTTTCTAGATAATATAAAAGTCCAGGATAACAGAGAGGGCTTGGAATTGAACGGGTTATATCAGCTGCTTGTCTATGCGGATGACGTGAATGTGTTAGGAGAAAATCCACAAACGATTAGGGAAAACACGGAAATTTTACTGGAAGCAAGTAAAGAGATTGGTTTGGAAGTAAATCCCGAAAAGACAAAGTATATGATTATGTCTCGTGACCAGAATATTGTACGAAATGGAAATATAAAAATTGGAAATTTATCTTTTGAAGAGGTGGAGAAGTTCAAATATCTTGGAGCAACAGTAACAAATATAAATGAAACACAGAATAAATATGGGAAATGCCTGTTATTATTCGGTTGAGAAGCTTTTATCATCCAGTCTGCTATCAAAAAATCTGAAAGTTAGAGTTTATAAAACAGTTATATTACCGATTGTTCTTTATGGTTGTGAAACTTGGACTCTCACTTTGAGAGAGGAACATAGGTTAAGGGTGTTTGAGAATAAGGTGCTTAGGAAAATATTTGGGGCTAAGAGGGATGAAGTTACAGGAGAATGGAGAAAGTTACACAACACAGAACTGCACGCATTGTATTCTTCACCTGACATAATTAGGAACATTAAATCCAGACGTTTGAGATGGGCAGGGTATGTAGCACATATGGGCGAATCCAGAAATGAGTGTTAGTTGGGAGGCCGGAGGGAAAAAGACCTTTGGGAAGGCCGAGACGTAGATGGGAGGATAATATTAAAATGGATTTGAGGGAGGTGGATATGATGATAGAGAATGGATTAATCTTGCTCAGGATAGGAACCAATGGTGGGCTTATGTGAGGGCGGCAATGAACCTCCGGGTTCTTTAAAAGCCAGTAAGTAATATAAAAGTCTGAGGGAAAAGTCATACAAATTGACTGTAACTATGTGGCGTTAGTGGAGGGTGTGACTTATAATATTGAAGGCAAGGAGCCTTGTGACACGTGGATTGTAAACCACTGTTTCTTATTTATGGTCCTGTTGACAAATGGATTCTGTGGAGTTGATGTATTCTAGTTTATATCTTGCACACAATATCACAATCAACATAACATGATCTTCTTTACTGGGAAAGACAACTTGGCCTATTTGTTTGTTTTGTCTATTGCAGTGCGAAACTGTTGAAATTGTCATCTAAAGTTTACAATTTTAATTAAAGTATGGAGTTAGAGAATAAATGTAGGAAGGTTGTACATAGTGCATTTTTGCATCCACTACCCCTACAAAATAAACAAGTTTGCGTCTGGCTCAATCCCAAAGCCAACTGTTTACAGGCATTGAGTAATTCTTGTGGTTATTTTAAGTGCACTGTACATACTTAGGCAAAATTTTTCAGTAAGTTGTTTTGCATGCAACTCTACAGAAGTATTTTAGAGGAGAACGAGAAATTGAATGCAGGTTGGAATAATGTGAAGGTAGCAAGGGATTGAACGTGCGTTGGGGTAGTGTGAAGGTAGCAAGGGATTGAACGTGCGTTGGGGTAATGTGAAGGTAGCAAGGAGTTGAACATGGGTTGGGGTAATGTGAAAGTAGCAAGGGATTGTACGTGGGTTGGGGTAATGTGAAGGTAGGAAGAAGTTGAATGTGGGTTGGGGTAATATGATGTAGCAAGGGGTTGTACGTGGGTTGGGGTAATGTAATGGTAGTAAGGGGTTGAACGTGGGTTGGGGTAATGTGAAGGTAGCAAGGGGTTGAACGTGGGTTGGGGTAATGTGAAAGTAGCAAGGGATTGTACGTGGGTTGGGGTAATGTGAAGGTAGCAAGGAGTTCAACATGGGTTGGGGTAATGTGAAAGTAGCAAGGGATTGTACGTGGGTTGGGGTAATGTGAAGGTAGCAAGGAGTTCAACATGGGTTGGGGTAATGTGAAAGTAGCAAGGGATTGTACGTGGGTTGGGGTAATGTGAAGGTAGCAAGGAGTTCAACATGGGTTGGGGTAATGTGAAAGTAGCAAGGGATTGTACGTGGGTTGGGATAATGTGAAGGTAGGAAGAAGTTGAACGTGGGTTGGGGTAATATGATGTAGCAAGGGGTTGTACGTGGGTTGGGGTAATGTAATGGTAGCAAGGCGTTGAACGTGGGTTGGGGTAATGTGAAGGTAGCAAGGGGTTGAACGTGGGTTGGGGTAATGTGAAGGTAGCAAGGGGTTGAACGTGGGTTGGGGTAATGTGAAGATAGCAAGGGGTTGAACGTGAGTTGGGGTAATGTGAAGGTAGCAAGGGGTTGAACGTGGATTGCGGTAATGTGAAAGTAGCAAGGGATTGTACGTGGATTGGGGTAATGTGAAGGTAGCTAGGGTTTGAACGTGGATTGCGGTAATGTGAAGGTAGCAAGGGGTTGAACATGGATTGGGGTAATGTGAAGGTAGCTAGGGGTTGAACGTGGGTTGAGGTAATGTGAAGATAGCAAGGGGTTGAACGTGGGTTGGGGTAATGTGAAGATAGCAAGAGGTTGGGGTAATGTGAAAATAGCAAGGTGTTGAACATTAAAAAGTTTTGAAGTCTGAACCGTGATGAGGAAGAAAATACCTAACCAAATATGATTGATAACATATAGAAGTGAGTTATTACAAGATGTGTAAACCATGAGAGTGTGTGTTATTTTTATGATACTGATTTCTTTGCCTTTTTCATTTCTTTAAGTAACATTTCACAATGGATTATCTAAAAACTGTTTATTACATAATGAATTTAATATGTTTTAATATTAGAAATTGCTGCTAGATTTCAGCTCTAAATATATTTTATAGACTACAATAACAGTCTGCAGGATTCCGCACAAAAGATCATGTGTTGTTCAAATTAATACCTTAAGAATAATCTGCGAACAATGCAATGAATGGAAAAGTACCTTATATTTACTATTTATCGATTTTGAGAAAGCGTTTAACTCGCTTAATAGAGATTACATATGGAGAACAATAACAAAATTTGGTATACCAGAAAAAATTTGTAGACTAATTAAACTTATGTATGAAAATTATACTTGTAATGTCATACATAAAGGTATGCTGTCAGAAAATAATGACTACATGTGGAGTGAAACAGGATTGTATTCTCTCTCCGATCATATTTCTGATTATTATGAATGATATTATCGAAAGATCTGTTCGCAGTGTTAGAAGAGGTATAAGATGGGGATTATATGATACCTTGGAAGATCTGGATTTCGCTGATATCTGTTTGCTCTCCCATAGTTTTGATGATACGTAGAATAAAGTTAATACTTTATTAGAAGTAATAAAAGGGGCTCATATGAAAATAAACGTAAAGAAAACTAAAGAAATGAGATTAAATAGTAAAAAGACAGATAAAGTTATAATAAATAATAATAACATTGATACTGTTCAAGAATTTAAATATTTGGGTAGTACAATTGACAAGGATGGTGGAACCTTTGAGGATGTAAAGAACCGAATAAAAAATGCAAATAGTGCATTTGTCCAGTTGTACCCAACTACATCTACAAAAATTAAAATCTTTAACAGTAATGTGAAATCAGTCTTATATGGCTGAGAGACATGGAAAACAAGTAAAATTATACAAAATAAACTGCAAACATTTGTTAACAGATGTTTACGAAGAATTAAAAAAATTAGATGGCCAGATATAATCACAAACTCAGAACTATGGAAGATAACAAATCAGAAAAAAATCACAATAGAAATCAAAAGACGAAAATGCAATTCGATAGGGCACACAATCAGGAAAGAAGATGGAGCAGTAGAAAGAATGGCTTTGGATTGGAACCCCCAGGGTAGTAGAACAAGAGGAAGGCCAAAAAATACATGGAAGAGAACAGTTTTGGAGGAAATTGCTAGGGAGGGGAAAACATGGAGCGAAGTGAAGAAATTGGCTACAAATAGGGTCCGATGGAGGCACTTTGTGAATGCCCTATGCTCCTCATGAGGAGATGCAGGAGTTTGATTGATTGATTGACAATAGCAGTCAAATTACGCCACTACTCGGCCAGTCTACAGCCTGAGTTCCATACAATGGCTGGCATTCTAAAGAATGATGCTCTTCCTCTTGCAGTGAGTCATGAGTGAGATTTCACTAGAGTAGAAGTGTGTGGTGTGTAGTTGTGAATGACATTTTATTGGAGAGTTCAGCAGTGTTGACATATTCACTGTGTCTTATAATATTCATCTTGAAGATTTACATCAAGTGCAGAAGGTTGTGTGGCGGAACTGGACAGGCATTTAGACATAAATTTCTTGGTAGTCCATTTCTGACACGAAAATAAATATTAAACTTAGTGGATAAGTTCAATAAAACAGACTTCATGTGCTTTGAGAATAAAAACTTGATGAAATAAGAGTTCCTATGCAATGTAGTCCTCGATAATCTCCTTTCCATACTTGATGTATGTCTTCAAGATGAACTTATGATGATGCAGTGAATAGTGTATCTCATCATTGCACAACATTACTGTACTTCCTAATGAAATCTCATTCACGACTCCACAACTCAACTGTCCTACTCCAACGAAAGCTCACTTACAACTGACTGTAGGGAGGAAGAGCACCATAGGAGAATGCCGGCAATTGCATGGGGCTTGGGCAAAATTTTGGGACTTTCAAATTGCTCAGTTTGTATAAACACCAATGTAATGAGCGTTGTTTTCCAAGTTTGCCCCAGACATATGCAATTTGAAGAGAGTTATATTGTCTGCAAAGTCATGCATTCATAAACAGGGAAGTCAGAAACAGCTGGGCAATAATTTTATCTGAAGTCCTTTCAGTCAGGAACAGACTTTTTACGTGTTATAAATCGACGATATTTTGCCCAAGCCATAAAGAAAACCACACAAAATGTTTTCCTCCTTCTGGGATTAGGCCGAAACATGTCTAGCCATCATGTTTTTGCTGTCTCCATTTCGGAAAAAAATTGTTTCTACCCACCCTAATGTCTGATTCTCTCTTGATGTAAGAGGATAAATCCAGCTGCTGATCTTAAGAATCCCATATCAGCGGATGTTTTCCTTTTATCATTTCTATTCAAAGCCCAATTCTCGCATCCTTAAGTTGCCATTGGCAATGCCATGATTTTGTAGAAAAAATTTTGCGTTCTTTTGTTGTTACCCCATTCGTCTAAATTTGTTCAGTTCATATTTAATATTATTAGCACAATATGACAAATTAAAACCTAGGGGTGCTATGCATAGACATTTCGCTAGCCTGCGCTACGGGCGTGCTAAACTAGGCCCGGATATCGACTGATTACTTGTACAGGATTCATATCATATCACTGGTTTATGTATACGAAAAACGTTAGTTCGCTGATCATCCACTGGAAGCCCACGCTAAGAATATCTATGAATATGGCAAAATTAGAGACTTGTTTATTATGCAATTAAGAATTTTTGTACTTACGGCTTTCAAGGAACCCAGAGGTTTATTGCCGTCCTCACATAAGCCCGCCATCGGTACCTATCCTGAGCAAGATTAATCCAATCTCTATCATCATATCCCACTTCTCTCAAATCCATTTTAATATTCTTCCATCTACGTCTCAGCCTCCCCAAAGGTCTTTTTCCCTCCAGCCTTCCAGCTAACACTCTATATGCATTTCTGGTTTGGCCCATACGTGCTGCATGCCCTGCCCATCTCAAACTTATGGATTTAATGTTCCTAATTATTATGTCAGGTGAAGAATACAATGCGTGCAGTTCTGCGTTGTGTAACATTCTCCATTCTCCTGTAACTTCATCCCTCTTAGCTCCAAATATTTTCCTAAGCACCTTATTCTCAAACACCCTTAACCTATGTTCCTCTCTCAGAGTGAGAGTCCAAGTTTCACAACCATAAAGAACAACAGGTAATATAACTGTTTTATAAATTCTAACTTTCAGGTTTAAAATTCAACAAGTGACAATAATTGTAAATCAAATTTTCTTATGGCAATGAATCATGGGCAAAATGAAAGATGAATCAGAATTGAATGCTTTGAAATGCAATTTATAATGCAAACTTCGGGCTATAGATCTTTCTGCTTGTAAACGAACAAAAAATTAATGAATTTAATATATAGACGAAGGTCAAAGCAGAACTCAGGCACGGAGATGAGATTTCTTTGCAGCATGGTACATGAAACAAGAGGTAGAATAAAGAATAGAGAAATACTTGTTCATATTTTGGGAACTGAAAAATTGGAGGATGAAGTGGAAGGTAACAGAATTATGTGGCTTGAACTGATGGATTACCAAAGAAGATGACACCAACGAATAGGAAAACTGTCACCACGTTTCTTGTTCGCCCTGAGACGAAGGTAGAGCCAGACTTCGAAATATTATAGTTTTCTTTCTATGGCAACAACATCCAATATAGAATTCTTCTTCTTCTTAATAATAATAATAATAATAATAATAATAATAATAATAATAATAATAGAGGGAAGTATTATATGATATTCTTATTGAATTTGGTATTCCCAAGAAACTAGTTCGATTAATTAAAATGTGTCTCAGTGAAACATACAGCAGAGTCCGTATAGGTCAGTTTCTATCTGATCCTTTTCCAATTCACTGCGGGCTAAAGCAGGGAGATGCACTATCACCTTTACTTTTTAACTTCGCTCTAGAATATGCCATTAGGAAAGTTCAGGATAACAGGCAGGGTTTGGAATTGAACGGGTTACATCAGCTGCTTGTCTATGCGGATGACGTGAATATGTTAGGAGAAAATACACAAACGATTAGGGAAAACACGGAAATTTTACTTGAAGCAAGTAAAGCGATCGGTTTGGAAGTAAATCCCGAAAAGACAAAGTATATGATTATGTCTCGTGACCAGAATATTGTACGAAATGGAAATATAAAAATTGGAGATTTATCCTTCGAAGAGGTGGAAAAATTGAAATATCTTGGAGCAACATTAACAAATATAAATGACACTCGGGAGAAAATTAAACGCAGAATAAATATGGGAAATGCGTGTTATTATTCGGTTGAGAAGCTCTTATCATCCAGTCTGCTGTCCAAAAATCTGAAAGTTAGAATTTATAAAACAGTTATATTACTGGTTGTTCTGTATGGTTGTGAAACTTGGACTCTCACTCTGAGAGAGGAACATAGGTTAAGGGTGTTTGAGAATAAGGTGCTTAGGAAAATATTTGGGCCTAATCGGGATGAAGTTACAGGAGAATGGAGAAAGTTACACAACACAGAACTGCACGCATTGTATTCTTCACCTGACATAATTAGGAACATTAAATCCAGACGTTTGAGATGGGCAGGGCATGTAGCACGTATGGGCGAATCTAGAAATGCATATAGAGAGTTAGTTGGGAGACCGGAGGGAAAAATACCTTTAGGGAGGCCGAGACGTAGATGGAAGGATAATATTAAAATGGATTTGAGGGAGGTGGGGTATGATGATAGAGACTGGATTAATCTTGCTCAGGATAGGGACCGATGGCAGGCTTATGTGAGGGCGGCAATGAACCTTCGGGTTCCTTAAAAGCCATTTGTAAGTAAGTAATAATAGGTATTAATTTAAATACGTAACTTGAAATAATGTACTTGAAACGAATTTTTACTGATTTGAATACAACCTGAATTTTTATCGTACTTATAAGGTAAATTGATAAATGATGTGTTTGAATGTTTCCAAAAATGATTGTTTCAGAAAAATTAAATATTACCAATCTGTACAGGAGATAACAACACCAACTGCTAAAAGTATTACTTGCACATATGCCAAGTTTTGTTTGCTAGGACTATTGTTTTTGAATGTGCCTGATTTAGGCTGGATATGACTGTGACTTCATCTCGAAGACATCATGCATAGTACTCGCGTTATGGAATGCGTGCTGGTTCGAGTCCTCATGGGGAAGAAATTTTCTCATAAAATTTCGGCCAGTGTATGGGACGGTGCCCACCCAGCATCATGATGAATTTGGGGAACTATGATAGGAAGCAAAATCCAGTTACGGAAACCAGCTATAATAGCCGAGTGGGTTCTGGTATGGTTCGATAATCGTTCACCTCTGCTGAGGCGTTCTCCCTTCATGGGCTGTCACGCCACAGATTTAATCTTTAATTATTGTGACTTCAGTCAGCATTAAACAAACAGAGATATCCGTTTTTTTTGGTAAATGGGGTTATTATTATTATTATTATTATTATTATTATTATTATTATTATTATTATTATTATTATTATTATTATTTATTACAAATGCTACCACAATCTAGTATATAGTCACGAAGCTCAATACGTAGTAAATATGCATCAATAGACAGTTGCTAACTACTAGGATCGCTACTATCGCCTCATTACCGACAATGCGAAATACTACCTTCACAGTCTATTGTTCCTAGTACCCTCATAAACTCAAGCTTCGTGACTGTATATACTAGACTGTGATGCTACTGCTACTCACTTTAAAGCAGCAAGGATACTGGATATAGGGAAATACCAAAGTAGCATTCTGTTGATTTTATTACCAGAACAAATCTTCAGCTGACATTTAGTGTTACTGTAATCACAAAAAAAGAAATTGGAAGTATTTGCCGTAGCATGCTGTCCCAAGTTCACCTCACATATCTTCTGCCTTGTACTTGGATCCTATATCTCAGTGGTATTCAACCTTTTTTCTCCTCAGACGTTTAGAGACACTTTTCCACTCAAGCTTGTACCCTCAGAGTTGTTAATTCAAATTATACGTAACTATTTCTAAACTTAATTAAACTGAACCATTTATCAGTTACTAAATCACCCATTTCTAAACTATAAAAGATATGATAGCTATTAGCCTAAATATAATTAAAGGAACAACATTACAGATATGGAAAATAAAAGTTATCTTATATTAACGTGAGTGATTTTATCCTGTTGTTGAGATGCCTGATTTTTTTTGCACGCGAGCTCCTCGATTTTTGGTTGAATTTTCTTAGGTGCGAGTATCATATTCTGGATTCAAGCGATTTCTGTGTTTCATTTTGATGTCAGTGCAGAGAAATCCTGCTCACACAAATAAGTAGATGAGAATGGTAGAATGTGTGAATTGGCAGTGTAACTAAGTTTCATATACTCTTTGCGAGCATAAAACCAAAAGTCACAAATTGACAAGTTTTATAATTTTATTTTCAGTTCATATTCAACGGACTTTTCTATCAAACTTTAAGAGAACTTCAGAAAAACTGAAGGCTGTGGTGGAAAACGGATTTGTAATCCAATCATTAGCTCCGATCATTCATGAAACATACAGGCATATTTTAAATTTTACGTACCCTCTAAAAAGTACGGGGTACGTGTACCCCTGGTTGAATACCATTGCTATAGCCTACATAGAGACAACAGCTTATTTCGAATTTTGTAGACAAAAATTAACACACAATGCAGATTTAAGTAAAACTGTATCTAGCAACTTTGTTATTGATTTCGTTTTCCTAAGTAGTGGTTATGAAAAGAAATATGTAGAAAGTACGTCCCCAGAAGTATTTAGTTCAGATCAATACTATAAACTAGAAGAAACTTGTGACTGTACTTTAAGAATTGTAAAAAGACGTACATGAATAATTAATAGGAGCGAATTAATATACGGTACAGTTGAGTGAATTCCGTCAGTTTAAATATTCATGTTGTGCTTTTTACAGAACTTTTTATTGATTAACAAATGTGTCCCAAATTGCATGAATCACAGCTGTCAATGTAGCACAAAAATATATACATAGACATACATTATCCACAAGGGGAGGAAGTAGCAATTTCCACCATAAGTAATTTGAAAGTAACATTCCGTTATTTACATGCTTCAGGTCCTTGCAGTATTTGTATAAAGTATCAGCTGCAGTGATCGTAGCTTGCTTCTAATCTTCTTACTTGAGGTCCAGTGAGCAATACTTAATTTTCAACTTTTTACATATTATATCTACATCCGTAATATATTGATATTATTTATTTTCCGTAAATTTTATACTCATATAATCTATGTCTCGTGACGAGAATATTGTACGAAATGGAAATATAAAAATTGGAAATTTATCTTTTGAAGAGGTGGAGAAGTTCAAATATCTTGGAGCAACAGTAACAAATATGAATGATACTCGGGAGGAAATTAAACACAGAATAAATATCGGAAATGCCTGTTATTATTCGGTTGAGAAGCTTTTATCATCCAGTCTGCTGTCAAAAAATGTGAAAGTTAGAATTTATAAAACAGTTATATTACCGGTTGTTCTTAATGGTTGTGAAACTTGGACTCTCACTTTGAGAGAGGAACAGAGATTAAGGGTGTTTGAGAATAAGGTTCTTAGGAAAATATTTGGGGCTAAGAGGGATGAAGTTACAGGAGAATGAAGAAAGTTACACAACACAGAACTGCACGCATTGTATTCTTCACCTGACATAATTAGGAACATTAAATCCAGAGTTTGAGATGGGCAGGGCATGTAGCACGTATGGGCGAATCTAGAAATGCAGTTGGAAGGCCGGAGGGAAAAAGACCTTAAGGGAGGCCGAGGCGTAGATGGGAAGACAATATTAAAATGAATTTGAGGGAGGTGGGATATGATAGAGAATGGATTAATCTTGCTCAGGATAGGGACCAATGGCGGGCTTGTTTGAGGGCGGCAATGAACCTCCGGGTTCCTTAAAAGCCAGTAAGTAAGTATAATCTGTACAGAATTGTATCATTTGAATTCCATTTCAAAACGCTCATTTATTAAAGAGAGATTATACTGTAGGCAGAAATCTTTGTTTACAAGTTGGTGCTGGTACACGGGAAGTGAAGTCAAGTTAATCACGTGACGGGAAAGGGGATACAGAAGTTGACGTCTCGGCAACTGATATTAGTTAAACTTGGCTATCTCGATTTAGTCAATGAGGAAAAGTTGGAGGGAAGCAGGCTTGCTTCAAGCAGCTGACTCCTGTAAACTTTTTTTCTTTCTGAATTAGGCATTTGGTATAAACAGCATGCCCATAACTGCTTTTTCGATATTAGGGGTACTGAAAAACTTGTAATTCCACAAAAATTTCAAAGTCAAGTTTTGTAACATCACCGAACGTTGGCTCCCAGCAGGGAACACGCGCATGAGATTTGTTTACATGGTCGGCTAGACTGTGTCATTATCGACACGTAACCTGTCGCGTTTATTTACTCACGCAACTTCGATTAATAACATGGGGTTTGGGCCATATGTCATGCTATCCTTGTAAGAATACAGACGGGTTTCGAAATTTTGAAATATGCTGTACTGGTGGGATAGGGATCAAATGTTCATAAACAACAGCGCATCATGCTACTCGTGTTCATTACGGTAGTTGGAATGGCATTACAGCACCACACTAAAATTCCATCAGGTCACATCTATTCTGCTTGGCGGTCGACTTACAACTGCATTACGCGTAACCTCGCTCTCTGTGCGTTAAAGATATCACTGGAGATGGTAGATTTTCGCAGTCACGATAGATGTGAAATGTGCCCAAATGCTGTCAAAATAAGTAATTTTGGGCCGTATTCATAGACATTTTTAGCGCGGGCTTACGGTGGATGATCAGCGTTTTTCGTATTCATAAATCAGTGTTAGCGGTAGGATATGATTTGAATTCTGTACTAGTAACCAGTGGATAGCCGGGGCTAGCTTAGTACGCTCGTAGCGCGTGCCGCGAAATGTCTATGAATAGCACCCATAATGTTTGAAAGCTTGTTAAACTACATTACTGTAGTTTTTTAATCCGCGATAAATGCAAAATTAAGTACAAAATGCCACTTGTATGTCTCTCTGCGAAATCAGAGCGAAATTACATTTTATGAGACATTTGTTTATGTGTGCATGTTTTTTTTTTTTTTTTTTTTTTTGTAAAAAAAAATCAGAATATCTAAGGTCACATCACATAAAGGTTTTTGTACTGTCCATCCGAGTTACGTCACAGGGCCATTGAAACGGGAGAAATCACGTGACAGCTACGATACTTACCTAACGGGGACACTTTTCTTTAAATTATTTAAAACTGTTGTATAATATTATGTAGAAGTCCAATTAGAACAGCAAATGTTTTCAAAAAATATCTAAGAATGCCCAGCCACAAGTCTTTACAAGCTGGCCAGCAGAAACGGGTGGGAGAAACCTGGATGCTACATAACGTAAGTACTTTTTTTCAAATAGCTGGGTCACCCCTCCTTGTTAGCTTTACAGTATGATCAGCACAGAAATATGACCTACCTGTTACCCTTTTTGTTTTCTGTACAATTATCTCTAGTTTTCAACTAATCTTGTTCTGGTGCCAGAATATTGTCTGTCCATTCGATCTCTTTAGATCCAGTGTTCACTTACAAACAAGTTTTATGCGGTAGCAAGTGATTGTGATTAAGTAACTAGATGGGTCGGGATAAATCATACCATATATTTTCGATGTTTCTTAATGTTTACAATTTCACTATGATTTTATATCTTCCTTTACTCATTTATTATTATTAAGAATTGTAACTGGAAAATCTAGAAAATGCACCTAACACATTGATGACATTGAATTTCTACCACCAAACTTTCCATAAAAAATGTTCCATCCCAAAATGCTAAATTCTAACATTAAAAGTGCTGTAAAATTCGAAATCTGATTTCTAAAGTGATAAATTTTTAATTTAAAGTTTCTAAAATCTACCATTTCTAACTATCACAAGTGAAAATACGCGGGATTTTACGGATCGATAATGACGAAATCTGCGCCTGCCATGGAAGCATGTCTGATGTGCGTTGTTCCCGACTGGGAGGCGACCTGAACACTGTGTTTCGTCTAATGCGAAAGTATAATAATAATAATAATAATAATAATAATAATAATAATAATAATAATAGTTTAGTCAACTATCTGAAGACACGTTGAATCTCATGACACCAATAAGGCATCATTTATGAGGCTACTAAGCCAGAAGATTATGAGATAGGATGGTTACTTCCTTGTAATAATAAAATAAAATAATAATAGTAATCGTAATAATAATAATAATAATAATAATAATAATAATAATAATAATAATAATAATAAGACGAAGAATGATAATAGTAATAAAAATAAAATAACATTCACATGAAGATGCTCACATTCAAGTTGGGAGTAAGCTATGGAAGCAGTTTCTTTCTCTCTTTCTTGCATTTCATATTTCCTTCTTTCTTTTCTTTCCCACTTCTTTCTTTTTCACTTTTATTCTTTTTCTTTCTTTCTTACTTTTATTCTTTCTTTGTCTTTCTTTTATTTGTTCTTTTTCTTTCTTTCTTTTATTCTTTCTTTCTTTTTCTTTCTTTCTTTTATTCTTTCTTACTTTTATTCTTTCTTCTGTTCCTTCTTTTTCTTTATTTTATTCTTTCTTTCTTTTTATTTCTTTCTTTTTCTTTCTTTCGTTTATTCTTTCTTCCTTTATTTTTTTCGTTTTCTTTCTTTTATTCTCTCTTTCTTTTTCTTTCTTTCTTGTTCCAACATGCTTTCCCATTGGTTTGTGGTTATGTTAATTTACTGGCTATGCGAATTGAATCTTTCTCAACTGCTTGGCGTGTTCCCATTTATACAACAGCTTGCCATGTGTGTAGTGTTCATTATATCGAGATCCTGTGTGATGTCCGTATTCCTGTTACGATAGAGCAGTTTCACTTCAGCAATTTCTGTTCTGTTCCTTCATGCCGTGAAGGTCCGATCTTCTGAACCGTAAATGAGTGCAATTACCCTGTAACATTATCTCTTACTTTGCCCCATAATGGTTTCACTGACTCCATTAGTTCGGATTTAGATCACTTTATGTGCGTTACGAATTTCTTCGTATGAAATTATATAATACAGCGAAGGTAGTTGAATTAATTCACTTGTTCTGTTGGTTGATTTTCTTTGTATATTTTTATTTTTCATTTCTATAACGTTTAAAGATCTTTAATATTTTTCAGGGTTCTCCGGATTTTGGAGTAAATGTTTATTTTGCTTTAAGAATAAACAAAATAATTTTGACTTCGGAGCGAGTTCGTAACGACGAATCGTTTGTGTTCACGATTAAACGTGGTAGTCTGGAACTTTCGGCAAAGAGATGCGTGACATCAAAGAAAACAGTATCTGATGAAAAGACGGACTAATCATTGTCACGTAACAACCATAAACTTGATAGAATTCAGTTAAAACACATCAATTTAACGTTATATTTTATATACATATACATAGCATTTTATCTGATCTTTTGAATTGTGGTGTGAAGTGAGAAAGAAAATTTCAAACTGTAATAAATCATTGATTAAAAATACTTCAGCTTTGACGATGTTCGTGGAGTACAGCGTTGCCACCTAGTGCGGAGTTCGCGTGAGACACTCGTGGCTTGTTAGAAAACAATCTGGAGGCATGACGCGGTAGAAGATAAAGCTGTTTCGTAAAGCAAACCCGTATTATCATCGTCGTCCGTGAAGGAAAAAGCTTACTCTTACGCGTGCTGTAGAATGCAGACCACGTGCTTCTCCTAGATGACGTCTCAGGGCTTTACCACGTGCTTCAGCTTGCGATGTTAGACAACAGCCGAATGCAGACGGAACGTCCCTCCTACAAGAAATGACAATCCTTGGTATTTTTAATCTACAAATTGGCAAGCACTTCGCCGGCAGCCCCATTTCTCTTGTTGGTGCTCTTAAAAGGAATTAGCCCACTGAGGCGGCAATTTCTTTCGTTGATCTGTTAATTCGGTTGCAGCCCCTCAAGGCGGTACGATTTTCACACATTGTAGAACAAATTCCCAATTTAGTATTACGTGTTAGGTAAAGAAAATGTTTAAATTTTTAATTTTTGCCAATAAATAGGTAGTTTTAATATTGTAAAAAGACACTTGTTACTTCTTTTGGTAATTGTTCCTTACATGTAGGCTACTAGTACCAAATAATTTGACATATTCGTCACACTTCCCGCTTCGGACCGATTTTGAAATCGATATTGTACAGGGAGTTCCAATGCAGATCGGTCCTACTCCAACGTCAACGTAACAAAATCTGTTGGCGAGCGGCAAGCAATCGTACGCGTTTCACTGTATATTTGTGAAGCAGCAAAAATCTCCGTTTCGAGGTTGCAATCATAGCTAAATACAAACTAATATTTACTATTAACATGTTATGAGACAATGATACAGAAGCGATTTTCAACCTACCTCTAAAATTAGATAATCAAATATATTGTTTTTTTTTTTTTTTTTTTTTTTTTTTTTGCAATTCATTTTTAATAATTTTTCAGAAAAGTCTATGATATACAATACAAAGATTTATTTTCAATGAATGACTTTACTTTATATATTATGTGTAAGGTACAAGTCCTTAAGGCTCATTCACAATGAAAATTAAACATAACGTAAGCGTTAACTTAACGTTACAGTAAAATCAAGAAGTCATACCATCATTCACGATGGGAACATAAACATTACAGAAAACATACTTGGTAACCATGGAAATATAACAACGACGCCATTTCCTCATATTCTGTCGTATACTTCAGCGCTCCACGATTGTGTTCTGTTTGCAAATCACGTAAGCATAAGCATGAAAGTTTGGAGTTTGCAAACTTTCATGTTAACGTCTTACGGTAATGTTTATGTCAATGCTTATGTGAATCATTGTGAATGATCCCATTTGGTACCCTGAGCGCAAACTTCTGAGTTTATGTTACGGTTATGTTTAATTTTCATTTTGAATGGGCCTTTATATTACATAATTTAATACTGTATCAATTAAATTATGTAATATAAGGACTTGTATCGTACACATATATAAAGTAAAGTCATTAACTGAAAATAAATCTTTGTATTGCAAATGTATGGTTTTTTTTGTACGACATACGGAGTTAACAAATCCCATAAGAAACCTAAACATAAAACAATGAAGAAATCTAAATCAGTGGATCAAGTTTAGAAATTAACAAACTTTGACAATTTGTAAAACGAGAAATAAGGCTTTAACGTAGCAACCGTAAATTGTACTCCTCTTTTAGAAATAAAATGATCAAAGCCTGATAATTCCTAAACATGACAGCTGATTTATTCCTTTATTGTTTTTATACATATGTTTCTCATGGGAATGTTAAACCCCTATGTCTTATACCCAGAAAAACACACGGTATACACATGTGACAAATTTTCGCAAAAGAAGTCGAGTAAATTCTTTTAAATAACTGCAACTTGTTCGACAAACTGATCAGGTTGTCATCCTGTTTGATATTCTCCACTTAGTTACAATTTCGAACGCCGTTATGCCTTTCTTATCTGAATTTAAATACAAGTAACAACAGAATAGTTGGCGGTGTAAAGGAAGCTACTGTATGTCCCTCCCACCATAAGTACCTACACATCTTCTGGCCGGTATAACCTATGAATGGACCGGTTCTTACGGATGTTCACCTACCCAAGGTCTTCACAGAATATTACAAGTTATGACAATAGTAATAATAATCTGGACATTTGATGCTCAGTGTACTTGAACTACGTCTTCCCAGCTAATGATACAGTTGTTTCGGAAACAATGCGACACTGAAGTACAGCAGCGAGCAACTATTCTGCGTTGTTTTTAAAATAATAGCGTTTCATACTGCGCTGGCCATGTGAAACGCCGGTACTGCAACACTGTTGCTGGGTTGCGAGAACTGATTGGTTCTTGAACCCTTAACGGTTCTGATGTAGATCGCAAGAACTTGTGCCAATATTAATGACTCACTAAAGCGTTCTCTAAGTTACAGGTGTGATTTTGGGCCTCTGAGAAGTTAACGCTTAAATAGTAAATTGTGAATAAGCTGTCAGCTTCGGAAAATGAAAACTTGGATTCCTTGAATTTCAGGGTTGGGTAGGAAACGAATTGTCTTTTAAGCATAAGTGGTGAAGCGATTTACAGTACAGTAGAACCCCGATTATCCGTCACTCTATTAACCGATTGGCGGATTATCCGACTATTTCTCGCTCTTTTTTTTTCTTCAGAAATAAATAACTTATATGAAGATCTGTTTTGTACATCATATTAGTAGGTTCTACATATGTTTTTGCTAGAGTGTGTTATTACAAGTCTTTATCGTTACACAACATTGTTTACCGTTCGAATTGCCGTCCTATAATATAACGTTTATATAAAATGTCTTCCACGGGTGTTGCACTAAGTATCGACAAAAAAAAAATGGAAATAATTGAATGGTTTGAGAAAGAGAAACTGTGGCTCATCTCGCATCGGAATACGAGATTGGAGTTACAACTGCGCGATTTAATAAAAAACAAAGAAGGATAAAATGTAAAAAAGTATGTAAATCTACGACATGAGACCTCCTTTATTCCTATCTTTCCTGAGACAGTCATTACAAAGGGCTTCCTTATCCCTTAAAAACCCGTCGTTGACAACCAGACTTAAATGAGCGAACTTCTGATCCACTACCTAGCAAGTTAAATACAAGACCATGGAGGAAATTACGAAATCTTTCATTGTACGGATTATCCGATTTTTTCGATTAACCGTTCAGTCCATCCCCTTCATTACCACGGATAATAGAGGTTCTACTGTATACCGTTGTTATACATGTAGGCCTATACAGAAATTGTATATTTGTGGAGAAAAATAGAGGCTCGAATTTAAATGCAGTAAGAATGTTAGTGAGTATTGGAGTAATGTAGTGTCATTTGGGAGGTTCCACATGTCTACGAAATCTAAGATTCCTCAAGGTTTTGTTTTAATGTGTTAACTTTTTTTTCTGCCACTTACAAGTCAGCGCCCGCTTTATTTGATGTATCTTCACTTCATGTGACTCAGTTATTAGATTTCGGAGTCTTGTAAACCAAGCCTATAATA
Organism: Periplaneta americana; assembly: GCF_040183065.1. Taxonomy (NCBI): domain Eukaryota; kingdom Metazoa; phylum Arthropoda; class Insecta; order Blattodea; family Blattidae; genus Periplaneta; species Periplaneta americana. The sequence continues at coordinate 4,588,921 of NC_091132.1, read as the reverse complement.
GAAACAGTGTTGCCATTGATCAAAAATAAAATGTACCAGATCTCACAGAAAGTTGTACCAAATTGTGCTTTTATATTTACTTAATGTACCAAATCTACCAATCTCTAGCACCGCCCAACAAATTTTGGAAAAGGCAAAAAGACATTAATACATAACAGAAAACTAACATTAAATTTATTGTTGTCCATTTAAATGGCTAATTGAATGATAACGAACAGTCTCGTAGACTACGGTTTGTAAATTTATTAATAGCGCACTAAATTTAAAGGTATGTGACTTAATGATTAGGAATGTGATTTTGTAATGATTATTTTGCCCTTATTTTGGACCTTGCTTTATCATGATTTCTGTGGATATTTCGTGGAAATATGAAGGTTTGAATTAATATTACGGCATACAAAATTATTATTATTATTATTATTATTATTATTATTATTATTATTATTATTATTATTATTATTATTATTATTATTATTATAACATGTAGAAATCGTTACTAATTTTAATTATCACAAATTTTCTGATACTTTCAATATATGGCCATTTAAATTGCATAAATATTTTGTTCTTGAAAAGTAGGCCTACTTCAAATCATTGTTTAACATCAGTTTACATATATTTAGAAAACGTAGTGAAAAGTATTCTGACCGATCCACAAACTGGGACGAATTCAATCTGATCCCAAATAATAAATCTTATACTTAACTGACCTGCTCTTGATTGTAAAGGCTGAGAATTGTTTGAACATTTGAACATGACGGACTCGTCGATCAGATAAAATATGTTTTTATGTCGAAAATCCTCTCTCACTATCAGTGTTTGAACTTTCGTCTGATTCAAAGAGCTCGTAAAATATAACTAGTATGCAAATTATTTACTCTGTGCAAAGACTTTTAAGGATCGTTGTTTCAGAAGACAGATTCAGTTTTTTAGTTTGTTTTCGTGAAAAAAAAAAGTTTTTAAAGTACTACTTTTGCGACATTTCACTAATTAAACATCACATATTTTCTAGATTATCTTCGTGGGATTTTTGTTTTTTGCCAACACAAGTTTACAAATATTTCGTTTATTTTGTTAATACCAAAAAGTCATACCCGTACTAATGGTGTATCTTAGTTATTTGGCCGGTTTTTCCAAATATTGTTAGAAAATTTAACGACTGTTAAACTCTAAACAGTTCGTTAATTAATAAAATTGTATGTTTTCAACACCAGTTTGGTTTAACAGATTGTTAACAGTTTGTTAATTTTAAATGTAGGATTTCGGGCAGTTAACTCGTTTAACAGTTAGTTAAATATGGCCGATGTCTCCACAGCTGTTCGAACAGAAGTTGCGAAATTAATATTTTGTGTGTCTCTGTAGGGAATGTTCAGCATATGACTGGTAATATAACATTTAAAAAATACTTTGGACTGTTTAAATACATCAGTGTTATTTTATTTCTTTCGTATTTCGTATCCATAATCGCAATGAGGAAATATAACCTTACTTTGTAATTATTATTCAGCACGTCACCTACAACTTTCATTTGTCAACTGTCTGTTCATGGAGCGTGGCCTACTATAACAGGTTGTCATTTTATGCAAGTTTCATGACTCACTCTATAATATAGAATTTAAAGATTAATTTTAGCCAATCAAAAATTGTCTTACATGTGTAGAATCATTACCAACTGCTGTTGAGTAGTTAAAATAGTGCTAACAGACGTTATAGTTAAGTGTCGATTATCTTAAACAAAATTATGTTGAACAAATGGAAAATACATTAACAAAGCGTTAAAAATAAAGAGACTGTTAATTTAACATTCGTTAAGCAAAATTAAACATTACTTGGACAAACTGGCCACTTAACTTAAAGTCCACACCTGTGGAGTAACGGTCAGAGCGTCTGGCTGCGAAACCAGGTGGCCCGGGTTCGATTCCCGGTCAGGGCAAGTTACTTGGTTGAGGTTTTTTCCGGGGTTTTCCCTCAACCCAATATGAGCAAATGCTGGGTAACTTTCGGTGTTGGACCCCGGACTCATTTCACCAGCATTATCACCTTCATCTCATTCAGACGCTAAATAACTTAAGATGTTGATACAGCGTCGTAAAATAACCTACTTAAAAAAACTTATTAAATAAGACATCCTGGTAACACAATCTTCTCCTGTATTTCATATAATTGTGTTATTTCATATTTATTAAAGGGATTTTAAAAGGAAAAGTGGCTTCTAACTTCCGATGCAAAGCAAGAGAATAAAGCATGTTACAAAGCTCTGTACTCGCGGAGCATATCGTGTAATTTGAATAGTTATCTTTTAGAAGTAGTACAGCAGGCTTTGGCGTGTACGCAATCAGCAGTGCAGGTGGGTGGTGGGGAGATACATTATAACACGTCACATTCCTGCTGAATGGTCACTGGACAGTATTATGTAACGAAAAGTAAAATAATCTGCAAAATGACCTTCAGTCATTGACATCATTATTGTCAGCATTATCGTCGGACTGTAGATGTAGGAGATATTTTATTTGACCCAAAATATTTCCAGCTGAGCTCGGTCGTGGGTTCGAATCCATTTGAAACTAATTAGTTAGTTTTTCTGGGAATGACAGGCGGTGTACACGGTGAATCATGTCGCTGTCACCAATTCACCGACGTTAGATAACCTCACAGTTCATACAGTATCATTTACATAACGATTACATATTGGATATAAACTAACACACTAAGAATCTAATTATGAACCACTGATACGTTTTAATATTTCTGCCAGTCATTATAGATAACCTGTTTTCTTAAATAGCAAAATAAAATGAGAAGCTTTTGCAACGTACGAGTAGATATTTTATATTAAATTGTGCAACACTGATTACTTCTACATAACCGTGCATTGCGAATCGCTATCATTCATTCATTCCTGTCCAAGGGCAGGCCTTTTACTGCAAACCCAGCTTTTGCCAATCTTTCCTATTTTCTACCTTCGTCTTAGTCTCCGCATACGATCCATATATCTTAATGTTGGCTATCATCTGATATGTTCTTCTGCCCCGAACTTATCCCCCGTTTATTTTTTTATTGGGTTATTTTACGACGCTGTATCAACATCTAGGTTATTTAGCGTCTGAATGAAATGAAGGTAATGAGTCCGGGGTCCAGCACCGAAAGTTATCCAGCATTTGCTCGTATTGGGTTGAGGGAAAACCCCGGGAAAAAACCTCAACCAGGTAACTTGCCCCGACCGGGATTCGAACCTGGACCATCTGGTTTCGTGGCCAGACGCGCTGACCGTTATTACACAGGTGTGGACTCCCCCGTTTACCATTCCTTCCAGCGCATTCTTCAGTGGACAGTTTCTTCTTATCAAGTGACTCTGTTCCTTTAACTCTTCCTAATCAGTTTCAGCATTATTCTTCTTCACACTCTGTCTAGCACAGTCTCATTTTTTTTTAGTTGGTTATATAACGACGCTGTATGAACTACTGGGTTATTTAGCTCCGATGGGATTGGTGATAGCGAGATCAGGCTGACTGTTCGCCATAGATTATCTGACATTCGCCTTACGACTGGGGAAAACCTCGGAAAAACCCAACCGGGTAATCAGCTCAAGCGGATATCGAACCCACGCCCGAGTGCATCTCTGGATCGGCAGACAAGCGTATCAGCCGACGAGCTACGCCGGTGTCTTTCATTTCTCCATATGCACATTTTAAAATCATTTCTAGTATATGTTTCTGTCCCATTCAATGCCACACTCCACACAAAGCATTTCACTAGTCTCTTCCTTAATTATTTTTCAAAGATTAATAGAAGATGCTTCTTTTCTATTAAAATCTTCCTTTGCTATTGCTATCCTCATTTTGATTTTCTGACAGCAGCTCATGTTACTGCTTATAGTACGTACACTCCAAGTATTTGAAGCTGTCCACTTGTTCTATTGCCTCATTTCGAATTCGCAAGTTTACCTTCTTTAGTTTTCTTCCGATAACCATGGTCTCCGTCTTGCTTGCATTTAATACTGCTTATATGCCATATCATCAAATCTTATCCACTTTATTCTTCCTCCTACTCTTTCCAATACACTTTATAAATTAAATTAAATCCGAGGTGCAGCATGCCTCAGCAGAGGTGAACGAGCATCCAGCTAGAACAGATATCGTGTGGTCAGCACGATGATTCCCTGAGCCGCTATAGCTGTTTTTCTAACTCCCAGAATTCATCAAAATGCTGTGTGGGCACCGATCCCATATGCTGGCCGAAATTTCGCTGTTTCGTAACATTGGGCCGTATTCATAGACATTCTTAGCGCGGGCTTTCGGTGGATGATCAGCGAACTAACGTTTTTCGTATTCATAAACCAGTGTCAGCGATATGATATGAATCCTGTTTAGCACGCTCGTAGCCCGGGCTAGCGAAATGTCTATGAATAGCACCCATTGTGTCTTGGATCGCGACGCTGGACTACCAATTACAAATACCATTCATAAAAACGGAGTATAGGTGCAAATATTAGGATATTGAAGAAAATGCATGTAAAACAACGCCCTGTTTGTTTTTTCCTCCTGCTCTAATAGTTTTTTTTTTTCCATAAATGTGTTTTATACGTATATTCTACTGTCCGTTGTTTTATGGGTAATTATAACATGAAACGCCTGTCAATTTAGACTATACGCACGACTTTCGGTCACATGTGCACTAGCGTAAACACACTTTCTCAGTTACAGGGTCATTAACCTTGTAGAAGGCTCGCTTACTACCATTTGACGTAATGGAAGTATTCACTGATGCCGAAATAGCCGGTATATATTCATTTAATGTACGGAACAGCAAGAAAATCTGCAAACGTGGCAAGGGAGCTTTATTGGCTACGATTTCCAAATCGTGGGATTCCAAATAGACTAATGATCGTTACTGTGTACCGGGATGCAGGATCTCTTCGTCCCCGGTTCGAGGATAGACATAATGTGCCGTTCTTTCCTTTCGTAATGTGACACATCTTTTCTTAAAAAAAAAAATCAACACTATTTTGTAAATGTGAATGTTATTATTTCGTGACAGTTTAGAAGTGGTTGCCACATCGTTTATAAAGCCTTTTTTTTATTTTGATAATTTAAGTAACTTTACCTTTAATACTTTCATTTTATTCAGTCTACCCTATTTATGAGAATAAAATGTAGGCTGTGTTCGAAATTCAAATGTATTACAGTACAAAATAAACATTGAATTGAATCACAGTGCTATGTTGAAAAATATCACAAAACGTGTTTGTGTTTGGATACACGTTAAATTTTGGTTAACTATTACAATATCAAAGGCTTTCATAGTAAATCTGGACGATTGACGTCCCCCACAAGCCTGGACCTTGGCGTAAATAGTCAGGCATTCGTGGGAAAAAGAAATCGCCTGGAAGTATTAACAAACCTATAGACATGGCATTTTTTCATGTCTAAATAAATAACTTCGAAGATTGAGAAATATTTGGGGCTAAGCGGGATGAAGTTACAGGAGAATGGAGAAAGTTACACAACTCAGAACTGCACGCATTGTATTCTTCACCTGACATAATTAGGAACATTAAATCCAGACGTTTGAGATGGGCAGGGCATGTAGCACGTATGGGCGAATCCAGAAATGCATATAGAGTGTTAGTTGGGAGACCGGAGGGAAAAATACCTTTAGGGAGGCCGAGACGTAGATGGAAGGATAATATTAAAATGGATTTGAGGGAGGTGGGATATGATGATAGAGACTGGATTAATCTTGCACAGGATAGGGACCGATGGCGGGCTTATGTGAGGGCGGCAATGAACCTTCAGGTTCCTTAAAAGCCGTTTGTAAGTAAGTAAGATTGAGAAATTATTTACATAATGCAGTTCAGTATTACTTTTAAAAATATTTGCACGTATACCATTAAAACTGTATAATGGAAGCTGTTATAACAATAATAATAATAATAATAATAATAATAATAATAATAATAATAATAATAATAATAATAATAATAATAATAAGCCCGAGTTTCCCTATGAAGGGCAAGGCCTCCTGCAAGAAGGTAGCTCTTGTTCTCTAATACGGTGAGCTAGTTCGTATTAGGGCTATTATAATATATGAATGTACGTATATTTTGTATTGAATTATGCAAGGATTTACTATATCGCCATTGTTTAATATATACACCAAACGCTAGAATTGTTGTTTAGTCAGCTGTCCGAAGATAGGTCTGAACCTCATAAGTGATACCAACAAGGGCCACCGGCGTGGCTCAGTCGGTTAAGGCGCTTGCCTGCCGGTCTGAAGTTGGCGTTCGGGCGCGGGTTCGATCCCTGCTTGGACTGATTACCTAGTTGGGTTTTTCCGAGGTTTTCCCCAACCGTAAAGTGACTGCCAGGTGATCTATGGCGAATCCTCGGCCTCATCTCGCCAAATACCATCTCGCTATCACCAATCTCATCGACGCTAAATAACCCAGTAGTTGATATGGCGTCGTTAAATAACCAACTTAAAAAAAGATACCAACAAGGCACCACTTATGAAGCAACTAGGCCAGGAGATAATGGGGTAGGTTGGCCAGTTCCTTTCTCCCCTCCATTGTGCATACATCGCTGATTAGCTACATATTCCACTAGTCAGACTTCAAATGAAAACGAACAATTATTTTTCCTCTGACATATCGTCAAGTGAGATGTACTGCCTGACAATTGAGGGCTTTGCCGGAAGAAAGACGGTTAGACCTCTACGCCCTTATTCGGGAAACCGTTTAAAATGTATTGAATAATTCGCTAATTATAGTAGCGAAATTTTGTTTTGATTGTACTGTACATACCTGCAGGACAGGGTATAACATTTTATTCAGGTGCGTTTTAAAATCTTAGATTGCATGTATCTCAATTCGCCATATTGACGTATACGTCCTTTTTCCGGCAAACCCTTCAATTATGGCACGAAAAATGTGCTGAGATGAGTTTCGAAATAAAAGACAAAACATTACATTCACTGTTGTTTGCTGATGTTTACACAAGATAGAGATGTAATATAGTGAAACTTCGCAAAAAATTAAATGTCCGTTATTGAGAAGTGTCCGCTATTTAGAAAATCGTTAGTATGTATACAGCATATTAAAATTTCGCATACATATTCAATGCTATATTTAGCAGTACAGTATAGTAGACAGTGAGATTGTTTACAATATTCATCCAGAGAGAAATCGTACCAGTAAATGTTTTGTAAATGAAATAAACATCAGTCACTGTACCACTTCACCTTACACAAAGAAATCTAGAATTGCATTCTCAGTGTATGATTTTAAAATAAAATCCTTGTTTTTCAAAATTTCACTAACCTGAGTTCTTCCCACATTAAACTTTGTGGCCAGTTCACGAACACTTAATTTCTCCTTCTCAATATGCTTTACAATATCCACTTTCTCATTTAGTGACAAACGTTAACTTTTTTGAGACATTTCTAATGTGACTGTACTTCCGAACACTCAACTTGACAAACTAGTACGGACTGCTCACGTACAGTATCACAACTAACAACTGTGCTGCTTACCTTCAATAAAGTACAAGAACGTTCATATGCATCATAATGATTGTTCCAAAGAATTCTGTTAGAATTCCGTTTAATTTATAACCGTATTTTTCTTTTTTTCTTTCACGCTGTCCGTTATTTGGAAGTTTTAATTGTTGTTGGGATATACATTTCAGTGTCCGCGTCCGTTATTGAGAATGTCCGCTATTTGGAAGAATTTTATCATAAGGGCCAATGTTATTTTGCAGGGGAATTTTAAAATGTCCGCTACTGGGAAATGTGCGTCAAGGGAAGTTTCACTGTAATAATAATAATAATAATAATAATAATAATAATAATAATAATAATAATAATAATAATTAATAATGTTTATTGCCAAATGCACGTATGGGCGAATCCAGAAATGCACATAGTGTTAGTTGGGAGGCCGGAGGGAAAAAGACCTTTGGGGAGGCCGAGACGTAGGTGGGAAGATAATATTAAAATGGATTTGAGGGAGGTGGGATATGATGGTAGAAACTGGATTAATCTTGCTCAGGATAGGGACCAATGGCGGGCTTATGTGGGGGCGGCAATGAACCTCCGGGTTCCTTAAAAGCCAGTAAGTATTGCCAAATACAATACAAAGAAATTGTAAATTTACAAAATTCTCTCCTGAAAGAGTGTGTTCTCGTACAGAGAGGAGGATTCGATACATAATAAAAGATAATATGGAATAGATAGTTATAAAAACTGGCGAAGAATGTCGGAAGTGGGGTCTAAACATTAATTACAGTGGGACGGAGTATAAATGTGTATAGGCTAAGAAGTTTCCAACCTCGTAATGAATAATGACATAATGAGATGTGACAGTTTGAAATATCTTGGTTCACACATAATCTCAACGGGCACGTACCAGAAGGATATGGATAGAAAAATTGCTTCAGGAAGACAGGCCAACAAAAGTTACGTGGATTAATATGGAACAGGAACATTTCAAAGGCAATAAAACAAGTTATGTTTTATAGTTTAGTTGAAAATATGTTGTTGAAATGTGGCCAGTAACACAAAAAAGTAAGGGCTAGAATAAAAACTGTAGAATTAGATTAGGTAGCCCTATATGAGAAGAAATTTACAACTCACAAGAAAAGACCGAATAACAGAACAAATTCGGGACGAAATGGAAATAAATTGCCTATAACAAAAAAAGTTATTTATTATACTCCAATTTTACAGAGAACCCTATTTTACCTGAGATAGGTATGTTAGGTTTATAAATACACAATAATAATAATAATAATAATAATAATAATAATAATAATAATTATTATTATTATTATTATTATTATTATTATTATCATCATCATCATATGATATTGATTGATGAAGTCTCCTATTGAATTAATCTTACGTTTCAATTATGAAATTAACACAGTTTTACAAATCTATAAATTCAGCAAATTTCTACAAAGTTTTATAATTTATACACATAAATGAATGAAATGCAATGAGATGAAATTAAATAGGTATTAAAATACAATCTTATATTTCAATTCACAAGTTTCATGAAATGTATACTATATTATAACCTAAGCAAATAACTAATCCTGATATTCTAATATTCACTAGAATATAGTTTAAATTGCTGTGGGTTGATATCTCTGAAGACGTTACACAGTTTTCCGTTAAACAATGTTGTTAAAAGCAGTTTCTAAATTTTATACAACACATTTATCGTGAATCTATTTTAATTTATTATCCTAATTTATTTCTATCAACTGTTAATTTAAATATTTATAGCAAAATATATAAGTTAAAAACTATAGAAAAAAATAATAATTCAGTGGATATATACAAATTTTATCATGTGTTCAGATTACAACTTTTGTGAAGGTAATTTAAGAAGTTAGAAAATAAACAATTACAGTGAATGGACATGTGGAGAGAATGCCAGAAGAACGATGGCCGAAACAAAATTTCTGCAACATTCTCGGAAGGGTACAGGAAAAGGAGGAAGACCCATAATTAAATGGAAATCCTATATCATAAATGCAATGGAAGACCGAACGGGAGGTTGGAACGACCGGCAACTTTTGAAACAAAAGATAAACTCCTAAAGGGAAAAGTCTAAGAAGAAGGAGAAGAAGAATTGTGCACTTTACATTATTTTATGAAATTATAAAATAATTACTGTGGTTGCAGTACAGGAATGGCGTGTTTGAGTGCATTGTGAACTGTTTCTTTTGAATGAGGAATGCAATTGTTACGAAGTGCCGGATGTCATCTTAGCGGCGGCATGTGAAATGTCACAGGAATCGCAATTGTAGTGACGGCGGGACCTGCTCTGTGCGGGCCGAGCTCATGCAGCGGCCGTGTATTGATTTTCATGGCGTGTGGGGTAGACCTGACTTGGAAAGCTGAGTCCAAAGATCAATATACAATATAAAGTGGGAGAGCGTAGATGTCCTGTTGCAAGAATTTAATATTCCATTCATAAATTGTAATTCAAACTCATCACTTGTCGCACTAGCAAGCCAACAGTAGGTGGAATGTCTGTCATTAAGACGCTCAGCTGACGAACTGCCAGAACAAATGACCTTGGTTCAAATCCGGGCGGACTCAAGTGGTGGAAAAAGATGTTTTTGTTGTATAGATTTTCTCGGGGCGCTATCACATCTGCAATATGTCCACATTATCCCAATTATAACTCATAATTGCAATTAAAATTGATTGGGGGATTTTCGACGAAAACCTTTTATTTAGAAATTAATAGGCCTATTTTTATGGAAACATAATTTTTTGCGATTATTGTGCGAGTAACGTCATCGAGAGAATTTTAAATGGCACCTTGTAGTTTTTTTAATTTCATCTGAAAGATCATATTTTTTAAATGCAATTTTTTACTTATTTGTACAGAAACTATATGATTATGGTTACTGTGATAACAATTTTATTGATATATATTGTTAGTCCCCTATGTTACGAAAAAGTTTTATTGATGAAATTAACATAAAATGAAAGAATTTACGTTTTGAGGATATGATTTTGTGAAAGAACACGTACACAACAAGAGTTGTGCAGACTTTTTAACGAAACTCATTCAAACCAACCACGTATTTCTCAAACAACTGTGAGTACAATAGAAGCGAAATCCAAAGAACATGGGCATGTCAGGCATAAAAAGATCATTTCCTGTTAAGAAAATGTCGTTTTATATGGAAACGCAGAATTATTGCACTGAAACTCCTTATGTACTTCGATACATCATAGCAATAATCTCGTTTTATGTTGATTTCATAACGAAATAATATCAGCAATAACTTGTTACCATAGCAACCATAACCATTGTGCTTTTGTACAAAACAAAACAAACGAGTTCATGTGTTGTTTCAGGTGATATTAAAAAAAAAATATGTTGTCGATGACCTCATAACTTTCTAAATGCAAGGTTCGACGTCTTATCCATAATACCCTTATTCAATTTTAATTACAGTTACATGTTACTTTCGAGACACCTTGTATATTGATAATTTTCATCTTAGAATATTTAAAAATAACAAATTTCAGTATTCGGAACATGACACTTAGGCTTGCAATTCTTAACAGTTTCTGTTGGTGTTCGTTTCCAATTAATACAATTCAACTAATTGAGAGTCCAGAGGAAACTTGATATCTTGACCATTGGCGTAACTAAGATTTCCGGCTCCTTACAGATACCTATATTTAGAGCGACCTTCATCCCAGTGGTGAAGTATTTTACGCCATTTAGTGATAAGTTCACTCCAATGAAGTTCAGATATAAGTCTGCACCATTGACACTCACTTCATTATTACATGTATACGTCATAATTAAAATAATTACTATTTGGAACAAAGGCTTGCTACGTTATTCATGATCGATCAGTGATCACATTCTTATGGATCCATTTCTTTTGCAAAGGCGTAAACATCTGTCGCTTTGTTCCTATCTGTTGTCAGCCTTTGTCTCAGTCATTATGTACTCTAAATCTGTGCCCCAGGGGTTAAATGAGTGTCAGCTTTATCAACTGACATCTACCAATACAAAACCAAACTCATAAATTTGCTAATGCGGCAACATAGACTTCATTTTTGGAGCCACACTGTTATTTGATGGCGACGTGCTAACCACAACTTTCTCTTCGGTGTAAGGTGTGGTGAATAATATAATACTTGAAAATCTCGGAATCGTTTCATTTTTGCAACGTCAGCGTATGACTAGTTATTTATTTATTATATTCCAATTTTACACAACTCTATTTTACCTATGATAGACATATTAGAGTTATTATTATTATTATTATTATCATTATTATTATTATTATTATTATTATTATTATTATTATTATTATTATTATTATTATTATTGTATGACAATGATGAATGAAATCTTATATTGAAAGTATTTTTAAGTGCAATATGATATAATTTAAATTACATGGACAAATGAGGTGAAATGAAATGAGAAAAAAAGGAGAAAAATTAGATCTTATGTTTATTAACAAATTTATAAAATAGTCGTGTCCCTGATAGTCTCCAGTCAAAATGTATGAGTCATTTGCTGCCCACTTTCAAATAATGCCTGAAGATTGGAAACGTCATTAAATAACGTACTAACATAAGCACGCACGCACAAGAAAATGTTTTGCTTGGTATGTTGATAACGGAGTAATTTTAGTTTTTGCTTGGGGGGGGGGGGCAAGGTTTTTATAGTGAATCTCTTACAAGGTATATTGTGTGCTGTACTCCCAATCTATTTCCTCTGAAATGAACTATTTTCCTTACCGTAAACTAGGTGATAGCTCAGTTGGTAGAGCAGCTGGCTACTGCTGGAAGGTCGGGGTTCGATCCCAGGTGGTGACAGGATTTTTTTCTCCTTAAAAAACTTTCAGAACGGCCCCGAGGTTCACTCAGCCTCCTATAAAATTGAGTACCGGGTCTTTCCCGGGGGTAAAAGGTGGTCAGAGCGTGGTGCCGATCACATCACCTCATTCTAGTGCCGAAGTCATGGAAAGCATGGGGCTCTACCTCCATGCCCCCCAAGTGCCTTCGTGGCATGTTACGGGGATACCTTTACCTTTTTTTAAACTAGGTAAACTTGACTTCTGGTCTTAACTTGACATAATTGTTGTTCAGTGAGCTGTCTGAAGACAGGTTTGAACCTCATTAGTGACACCAGTAAGAAATAACTCATGAGACAACTAAGTCAGGAGAAAATGGGGAGGGTGGCCATTCCTTTTCCACAGACAACAAAAATTTTAAACCGAATGACATTGTTGCTTTGAGACATGGAATTTGTTTCTAGCGTTTCTTGCAGCTGAATTATAAAAACTAGCCTGTATAAAACTCTAAGATTTCCGATTTTTTCTGCTCACATTCTATTGCAGGTGGAGCCTAAATATTCCCTCCCCCCACGGGTGACACCATGTAGCAAAATTTTAATTTTAGAAATTTAGAAATTAATGCAGAAACACTATCTGTAAAATCCACTGCTAAGTGTAATCCTGCACGTTTTGTTGCATCTGTGTCTCTTCTTAAGGGTTTGCGGTAGTAGTTCAAACATCTAAAATATCTTCAAACGGGTCTTCGATTCTGTTATTAAGAAAGCTTGGTGACTCTTCCTAACTGAACAGACACTCTAACTTCTGTCAGTTATTTAGTCAACTGTCCTAAGACAGGTTTGAACCTCATAAGTAACACCAATAAGGCATCACTCATGAGGCATCTATGCCATGAGATAATGGGTTAGGGTGGACAGTTTCCTTCTTCCTTCATTGCATACATCGCTGATTAGCTACATATTACACTAGTCAGACTTCAGATGCATACAAACAATTGTTCTTCCTCTGACACATATCGTCAAGTGAGATGTACTGCCTGGTAATCATCTGTAAGTAATGGAGTAATATCATGAATTCCAAAAGATACGGGTTTAGTTACACATAGTCTGCTGCAGATAAGAGTAAAAGAATCTTAAATTCTCAAGTACTATGACTACAGTCTTCATACATTTATTTTATACGCTGAAAATATGAACATTTAATTACGCAGTGGACTAAACACCAGATGTTCTGGTGCAGTCCTAACAGGACAAGACAGTGCTGGATGATATGCCTTTGGCACGAACAAAATTTCCTAAATTAGCGCCAGCAAATGTAGTCTCTTATTTCTGAAGCATTTATGAAAGTGAAATGATACATTATTATAGGTACAGTTCTCACAGTAGTACTACGCAGTGCCAATCAATAATCTTCTTCTTCTTCTTCTTCTTCTTCTTCTTCTTCTTCATGCATTAAACCCTACTAAGGCTTGTTGCGCGCTCCAAATTATTAGTTCATTGGTCTTTCTATCGTTTTTTTGGTCTTCCTATGTTTCGTTTTCCTTCTGGTATATAATGTAATATTTTCTTTGGGTATCTTCTCTCATCCATTCTGTCTACGTGATCTAGCCATTTTTTTCTGTGATGGTCTATTTCTTCATTTAGGTTAAAAATCTGTAATTGATTTCTTATATCTTCATTTCTGATTCTGTCCCTTTTAGTGACTCCCAGAACTGATCTTAAAAACCTCATTCCTGCTGCCTGTAGTCTACTTTTATCTCTACTTGTCATTGTCCAAGTTTCACTACTATATAGAGCTGCAGGAACTGCCATAGTTTTATAAAATTTTATCATCGTATCTTTTCTTACTTTATTTTTTAAAGTTCTTTTAATTGTTCCGCATATTTTTGAAAAAATTTCAACTTTATTTCCAATATCTACCTCTTTAATATATGATATTGAAGATCCTAAAAATTTAAATATATTTACTTGTTCAATTATATTATTGTCTAATACAGGTTTACATCTTAGCGGATGAGTTCCTTGAAATGCCATAGATTTGGTTTTGTTTTTTGATATATCAAAATTGTAATTAATAGTTATTTTATGGAGTTTAAATAATGCTCTTTGTAGCGTGTCTTCATTGTCAGAAATTATTACTTGGTCATCTGCATATAGGAGTGTCATTATAAAATTCTTTCTATTATAATCAGAGGGTATATTTAAAATGTTTATCCGCTGTTTCCATTCTCGGATTGCGTACCAATCAATAATTATTTTTTAAAATCTTAAATTTGGGGAATGTCAGTTGCCCTACTCTCTCTCCTCCAAATGACGCCTCTTATGGATAACTGAGAAATTTTAATATAGATTTGTAAATATTACATTAACATACTTGAAAATATTATAGTGACTGGTTTAGGATTCATCTGTCTAACTATTTATCGCCTTGATTATAACTCAGAATTAATAAATTGTTTTATGAGATATTAAAAGGGTTCATTATTTATTTGCTGTTGCACAGATATGTAGGTCATACGGTTGTACTGCATAGTATTGTCTTGTATTATGGAAATCTGTGGCTGATAAACGTATAATTATATACTAATTCCATGCCGTAAAACAGGAACTTCCAAAAATACTTAAATAGCGGCAGTTTGTAATTTGTTTAAAGATGCATACATAAATATAAAACAATAAGAGACGTGAGGATCTCCTTGGAAGGGCCTGTATAGAATAAGCATTCAAGTGAAGGGAGGTCGGTGACCTACACAGTGTTTACATTGACTGTACCTTGTCCCAGCAGAGCGCAGCAGGAGTTCCGTCAAGATCCATTCAGCACGCTTTGCTGCGGAAGGATACTAAATGTTTGCGTTATGATTGAAATTACTCACGCAAGAGTTGTTGTAGATCGTAGTCCTAGGTTACCACCTGTTGTTGAAACCTTGAGCTTCCCGTGACAAAAAAATATAATATATATATTCATGGACGGGCTATACAATGTTTCAAGTCTTCAAGATAAATTGCGGTCCAAAAACATGATAATTTTTTTGACATATTATAAGGATAGTAGAAAACGCGTAGATAGCTTAGGCTGGTATTCATAGTCGACACTTTCGATTAAAGTGTCCTTTGGAAGACGCAAAGTATCACTTTTCCGTTGCACAGTCGACACTTTGGTGCAAAGGAACACTTTGGATGAAAGTGTAGTTCCGACCACACTTTGAGCCGAAAGTGGCACTTTGTATAAAAATGGCGGACGTCTTGGAAGTTGTCGAATTATTAGAACGTGCGGAAGAGTTGGCACAATTAGTGGACAATGTACAAATTAGAGATAGGCCTAAAGACAATCCCGTGGAATTTTATAATGATATAGAATTTAAAAAACGGTTCCGATTTGATAAACTTATTGAGACTGCTTATATTTTCGATGATTGGTTGACAAAAACGAATAATAGACGTTTGCCAGTGCCTCCAATAATACAGTTATTGACTGCATTAAAATTCTATGTTACAGATATGTACCATGCATTAATATATAGCCTATAATATTATAGTTCAGGTATTTCTGTAGTAACATTCGTATATTTAGGCTATAACCTCAATTCGATGAAATGATATGTAGGTAGATATGTATAACCTATTTTTTTTATTACTGAAACGATTTTTTTTACTTAAATAATATTAAACTACTAACTTCAATCTAATGTAGGCATAATTATTTTAAATTAGCATTGAGAGACCTCACGTGCCTGCCTTCTAAGCAGATTCCATAATTATATTGGGTTTAAAATGATTTTGATTTTTGTTGACTACCTGTATTTTGAGATAAGATTTATCTTGATGTTGATATAATCATTACTGTTTTGATACCCCGGTAATATATATTTTCACGCACGCCGATAAGCAATACATCTACTGTCTCTAGTTCATGTGCAGTCATAACCGCACCATGAAAGGAGATCTTATACTATTAGGCCTATTTTGTTTTGCATTATAAAAACATTTGGCATTCAAAATATTCCTGAAGAGCAGGCAATAATGGAAAGGAGAGAGAGAAAATAGTAATAATAATAATAATAATAATAATAATAATAATAATAATAATATAATAATAATAATAGCAGTAGTAATTTGTTTATCTCATTCTTTTTTTACTTCTATTCACTATTCACGAAAAAGACAAAAATGAAAATAACGGAAATAACACGATATATCAATGAAGCAGATACGTATAAAACCTAACCTAACGATATAAATTTAATGATTATATATATACACATAAAACAACCTAATTATATAAACTAATAGAAGATATGTAGGCTACAAAATCTAACCGAACTGTATAAATCAGTGGAACGGATACATACAAAATCTAACTTAGCGACATAAATCAATGAAAAAGATATGTACAGAACCTAATCTAACTATATAAATTAATGGATCAGTTATGTACTGTACAAAACCTAACCTAATTTCACCAGCAGTATCACTATTTAATAAAATGTTATATATCTGAACTGACTGAAATAACCTAAACTATCGGCAACAAAAACTAGAAACTGAAATAAAACAACTTTAAATATATATTTTCTTCCTCGCGCAATCAATAGGCTCCCAATTCAAGTCACAAGCATTGTAATTTGTAGGTTATAGGTCATTAATTTGTTATTGTTTGTTCACTTGTTTTGAGAGGCATTGTGGGACTTCTATTACCAACCAAATTGTAACTCTACACTTTGCTGGCGTAAAGTGACACTTTGTGAAGTGCACTTCTTCAATCGTCTATGAATATCACTAATATGAAAGAGCCACTTTCGTCAAAAGTGTCACTTTGCAAAGTGGTGATATAAAGTGTCGACTATGAATACCAGCCTTAAACGTACTTCGATGCTATGAGTTCTAACTTCACTAAGGGATGTTCAAGAGCGATAAAATTCTTTGTATCACTTCCGTGGGAAGGGAGAGGAAGGTATGGATCCCTTGTAGTGGTGTAAAAAACCCTGTCCCTGAATATACAAGGAACATGACAAATTCCCATCGACCATTTCTCACCCAAGACTCTTGCGTTGTGCACACCTCAGCCGTCTGATGATCACAGTTTTGTCACATTGAACTAGACATTAAAAAATGTATTAATTTTCCAGTTTTCTTTCTTAAAAAAAATTCTCTCCTAGGGCTAATGACTGCAACAGTGAAATACGGGATTGCGCTCGGGCGTGAATTAGATACTCGCTTGGGCTGATTACCTGGTAGGGTTTTTCCGAGGTTTTCCCCAACCGTAAGGCGAATGTCTGGTTAATTCTTGGCCTCATTTCGCCAAATACCATCTCGTAATCACCAATCTCATCGACGTTAAGTAACCTAGTAGTTGATACAGCGTCGTTAAATAACCAAATAAAGAAACGGTGAAATATTACAGTCCAGTTTAACTCACGTGCTAGATTTAATATAATTTTGAGAAGGTACTTGTATTAATGAAGTATTAAAAGGATTAATTTGAAAGTATAATAAATTGGTCTCAAATGGTTTGGCACCTCACACACACTGGTCAATATTCACAGTGCCATTGCAGTACAGTCGAAGTAGGGGATAAAAAACAATTGTCACAATAATTTATATATATATACACACACACACACACACACACACACATACTCATACACACATGCGCATACTGACTGGCATACAAAAGCACCACTATGTAAAATGTCAATAGCATCAGTTTGAAACCTCGTTAAAGTGTTTTCACGCATTGTTCCATTGAGTAGAATTTTCTTCTCCTTCTCTTGGTATTTCCTTTATGAAATGGATGTTAATGACCCTTTCCATCCGTTATGCATCCCAGACTGTGCAGTAAAATGTCCTTCATCAACAAAGTTTATAGCCTGCTATTTCCCGTTCTTAACACTGGCCATATCCATTGTTATCAAGGTATATGGATAGTTTATTATTGTTATGGTTTGGCATAAATGCAAATGCGTATTATCAGACCTAGGCAGTATTTGAAATACATTTTGTATTTTGTAATTTAAAGGATTTTCGAAAGTATTTCGTATTTGTTATTTAAATACATAACGTTTTTTTATTTTGTATTTAAAATACTCAAAATACCGGTACTTTTTTTACTGCAGGATTTATTATTTCTTGCTTCACCCTCTATTTTCTCTGTTCACTATTCTTCTGCTTTCACAGCATCAGCAACTGGAACTCCCTACCCAGCTCCCCTCAGAAACTGTCTAACGATGTTGCAATTTATAATAGTTTTTATAAACACGAATGTTTATTCTGAAGGCCTGGCTCGGAACCTCGCAAGGTGAGGGTGATTGTGGGGTATGGTGGAATAATGATAATGGTGAGGGGAAACGGGAGAATCACGAGAAAAAACGCTCGTGCCCTCTTTATCCATCACACACTTCTTCATGACTTAGGGATCGAACCCGCCACAGTGGAAGGCAAAGTGTCTAACCACTCCACCACTGGTGAGGGTGATATTGCAATTTAAAAGTAAATTACTCAAACATATGGCCGATATTAAGCTACATAATTCCAGGCTTCAGATATAGTTTTTCCATACCGTATTTTGTCATATCATGATTATGTTACGTAATTTTATCATTGCATTTATTACATCTTTATTTTAATTATTAATAATTTGTTAGTGTATATTTTATTTTACTATTTCTGATAGAATGTTTTACTTTCTTCCTTAAATATGTTATGTTTAATTCTATTTTGTGTGTATATACAGAGTGTAAACGATATAAACTGCCAAAATTATATCCGTACAATACATATCTTTCTACTGAACAAAATGTCTAGTGAAATTTAATTATTTCTTGTATATTTTTATTTTCAATTTGTAAAATAATGCTTTTAAGATTGGCAGTAGTCTAATTAACCCTTTCATTCACTGCGTCCTCTACAGAGGATAACTACTTCAATGCTGCTTCATGAACAAAGAGTTGTTGAGAGGAGCCACATTAACGCCGTCCTCTTCAGAGACATAGTTCTCTGACTGTCTGCAAGATGTCACCAACGGATGGTGCATAAAATCCTTTGTCACGAATTATGTTTTCTGTTTAGAAAAGAGTAATTGTTTGTTCTTGACTCCTTTTAAGTTTTTGTGAATTGCCCACAGTCTCATTTTTACAGCATGATGTTTGGATCCCCGGATATGAACTGTCCACTTGAGAGGACAAGGTGTTTTTGATAAATATACATTATAGGCTAGTTAAATTTGATTTTCTTTTTCTTTTCCAGTGGTTCCAGGTGTCCTGTTGGGGATCGTTGCACCAATAGACGCTTCCAAAAACAAGACTATGCAAAATGTGAAATTTTCAAGACTGAAAAGAAAGGTTTTGGTTTGAAAGCTCTTCAGGAATTGCCAATGTAAGTTTAATCCAAAATACGTATTTGGGGCTAAGTGGGATGAAGTTACAGGAGAATGGAGAAAGTTACACAACGCAGAACTGCACGCATTGTATTCTTCACCTGACACATTTAGGAACATTAAATCCAGACGTTTGAGATTGGCAGGGCATGTAGCACGTATAGGCGAATCCAGAAATGCATATAGAGTGTTAGTTGGGAGGCCGGAGGGAAAAAGACCTTTAGGGAAGCCGAGACGTAGATGGAAAGATAATATTAAAATGGATTTGAGGGAGGTGGGATATGATAGTAGAGAGTGAATTAATGGACTGATGGCAGACTTATGTGAGGGCGGCAATGAACCTGTGGCTTCCTTAAGTCATTTGTAAGTAAGTAATAATATTTATTAGCCATTAAACAATAAAACTATAATAGGCTTCGTCATTATTGAATTACATCAGACAAACAATCATTAAGTATTAAGAAACTCATCTATGCTATAAAAATTTTCAATTAGAAAAGTCCTAACAGAATTATTACTAAAATTAATAGGTTCTTTTAAGTGTTTTGATGGCGAGATCTAACGCCGAAGGTTACCCAGCAATTCTGCTGCATTTGGTCGAGGAAAAACCCGAAAAAACCTCAACCAGGTAACTTGTCCCAATCAGGATTTGAACCCAGGCCCGCTCGTTTCAAGATCAGACGTACTAACAGTTACTGCACAGGGGTGGGCCATGACAATAAATTATTTTTATAATTTATAATGCACAAAAATTAACCGTTCCCCCCCTTTTTTAGTACTCAGCTATTATTGTATGTAGAGAGATAAATACGTAAAATTACCGATTTTTTTATACTAATAAAAATAGTTAATTATTTATTTGGATGAGTTACAAAATCGACATCAATAAAATATAATATCCTTCATATCTAAATACAACTACTGTCAATTGAGGGGTCATTGGTTATTGTTGTGCATATAATGCAATAATTAAAAAAAAAAAAAAAAAAAAAAAGACATTTTGTGTGGAATGAAAGTTTTTAAAAATGTTTTATTTTTCCTATTTGTATTTGAATTGCTCTTTGGGTCATTGTTACCCCACAATATACCTGTAATTGGAATAAACAAAGTTTTTAAAAGAATATGTTTGGAATTCTATAGGGAAGATTATGTTTTATTTAATTCAAATATTCAAAATCGTTATTTATGTTCGGCACGTGCGCGCTTTTAGTTTCTGCCAAATATGAATGAATGCGTTTTTTTCGACACTATTAATACAGAAATGATGTCCGTTTAACTATTAAAATGCAGTAAGAAAGAGTCGAGAGGAAGATAAACGTATACGCAGTGTTATCCCATATTTACTTTCTAAAATTGTAATAAATACCACAAGCAAAGAATGCTGGATTTTTGTATAATATGACGTACCAAGTGCGTGTAAATTCGTTATCACTTGTGTGTATTTCAGAGTTGTTAGTCTGGTAACACTTTGTATTATACAAATTCAAATATAACCAAAATGGAACGTCGTGCTGCCTGGAACATGAAGAGAGCGAGGAAGACAATAAAGTTAATATTACAGTTAACAAATAATTTTAGAGATTGCATGATAAAAATATATACAAATATTTTTGTTAGCGATTTAGTGTTATAACAATTTATCGGCGAGTTACGAAGTATAAGATGCAATGCAACGGCCAGTCAACTGAAGTCTATCGACATATAATGAAATATTATAAGTAGAATGTGTAATATATCTTAAAAATTAAACTAAAATAGCGGCTAAGGGTCAGCGCGTCTGGCCGCGAAACCAGGTGGCCCGGGTTCGAATCCCAGTCGGGGCAAGTTACCTGGTTGAGGTTTTTTCCGGGGTTTTCCCTCAACCCAATACGAGCAAATGCTGGGTAACTTTCGGTGCTGGACCCCGGACTCATTTCACCGGCATTACCACCTTCATCTCATTCAGACTCTAAATAACCTAGATGTTGATAAAGAGTCGTAAAATAACCTACTAGCACTGAGGTAGTATTGGTTTTCTTACGGTTGTTGTGATTTTTTTTTGCACTAGGGGTACGTTTGTAATGGAGTATGTGGGCGAAGTGTTGGATCCAAAGGAGTTCAGGCGACGGGCTAAAGACTACGCCAAAGATAAAAATCGCCACTACTACTTTATGGCCCTCAAATCGGATGCAATAATTGATGCTACAGTGAAGGGCAACATTTCCAGATTTATCAACCACAGCTGTGAGCCTAATGCAGAAACTCAAAAGGTAACATCAGCTACAACTAGATTGATCTTCCTTGTAGATTTAAGGGATTTTTCTTTTCTGTGCCAACATTGAGATTACTTACAAACCATGAATTCCTCAATGAACATTTGCAGAGAATTGGTATTACAAAACTTTCGGTTGGTGTAGAGCTCTTGGGTCTACCTATGAAGGAGTGATTGAAAAAGTAAAAACTTACATACATGGCCTTTTCCAATTTAGTAAAAGCCATAGCTTGAATACTGTGAGAACATTATGTCCTGAGTTCGAGTTTTGTAAAGTTATAAGTAATTAGTATGGGTATGAATGTGTTCAGAAATGCCAAAATTTATATAATTAGCCTACTTGTAATTTTAGAAGACTCGGACCCTGGAAATAATGCTCTAAGTTGAACTGTTGTTTGTTGTTATATGGACAAGGGTCATTATGTATACAGGGTGATTCACGAAGATCTCCCCCGATTTATGGAAGTGATTCCTGAGGTTATTTGGAACAGAAAAATCTAAATAAATTAATGGGATCACATTCATAATTACGTAACTTTACGGTAATTTGAAAAGGGCAGAAAAAACTTTTATTTCAAGACTTCACTAACAAAAATGCAAAAACTAATTAAAATACAAACAATTGATTGTTTATGTATCAGTCTCTTTCATTTAGAGTGGATTTAAATAACGTTTTCGAAAATGCCTCCCTGAATCTCAAGGCAACAGTCTGCATGGTTGTGAACTGCATGTGTAGCATTTCACAGCTTCACACATTTGTTCCCTGTTGTCGCCACGACATCCAGAATATGTTGAAGAAACTCTTAGCGTGTTGTACCTTAACCTGATATACGATGTCTTTCATCCACCCCCAGATGCAATAATCTAAGTGTGTTAATGCCTAGTGCTCCATTCACTGTGACGCGTTTCGAAAATGTGTTGTAACTACGTAATTATAAATGCGATCCCATTAAATTACGGTATTTGTTCCAAATAACCCCAGGAATCACCTCCATAAACCGGGGGTGAACTTCGTGAATTCGTGAATCACCCTGTATAAATTTTGATATTTCTTTAAGAATTAGTTCATGCCCATACCAAGAACTTACTAACTTTACAAGGCTCGAACTCAGAAAATGTCACTGGTTCAAATTAGGACTTGTTAATATATGGGCAAGGGTCACTTATTTTGTAGACAGCTCCTTCATACTCATTAATTATTTAGACCCTACAAAATTTTACAAGACTCGAACTAAGGAAATAATACCCCCAGTGGGTTCTAACTATGCCTTGTTATTATATGGGCAAGTGTCACTTATTTTGTATGTAAATTTTGACATTTTGTTGACAACTCCTACATACTCATTAATTATTTAGACCCTACATAATTTTACAAGACTCGAACTAAGGAAATAATACCCTCACTGGGTTCTAACTATGCCTTGTTATTATATGGGCAAGTGTCACTTATTTTGTATGTAAATTTTGACATTTTGTTGACAACTCCTTCATACTCATTAATTATTTAGACCCTACATAATTTTACAAGACTCGAACTAAGGAAATAATACCCTCACTGGGTTCTAACTATGCCCTGTTATTATATGGGCAAGGGTCATTATACGTCAATTTTGACATTTTTGGAACTTCTTTACACCCATACTAATATGAATAAGGGTCGGTACATATATAAATTTTTACATTTTTTGAACCACTCTTCATAAGCAGAACCTCCCACATGCCCTTCCTGTTATCTGAATGAAGATATGGATCAAGATCATCTTCACTGACCAACATTTACTCAGTTTTCCAGTCATTCTGCTGTATTGGAGTGCAAGAGGGCAAATCACATTACCCTCAACGGCTCAATATTACATACCAACCATCGTTTATGACACTATTTACAATGTGTTTGTGTTTTACTTTTAGTGGACAGTTAATGGAGAATTACGAATTGGCTTCTTCAGCAAAAGAAGTATTGCTGCTGGTGAAGAAATTACGTTTGACTATCAGTTTCAACGATATGGGTATGTAGATATTTAACTCATCTGTTTGTTCTTAGTTCTATGTCACAGTCTGGATTCTTTAAGATAATTTCTGTGAGCATCGCAAGTGGACAATATGATCATAATAACTTATAAACATTTATAATACACTGTTAAATCTGATGAATGATTGGCTTAGTGAAAATAATGTAGTATGACTTAATGTTGATAAAATCAATGTAATGAAATTTAACACACAATAGTTCTCAGTATTCCTACAATACGAGATTAACTGGAATTGGTCTCAAAGAATCTAAAAGCAATTGTATAATTGTATAATGACTTACACTGGAAAACAGAGAGGCTATTCATTCATTCATAGTGTTCTGCCCAAGGGCAGGTCTTTCACTGCAAACCCAGCATTCTCCAATCTTTCCTATTTTCTGCCTTCCTCTTTGTCTCCTCATATGATCCATATATCTTAATGTTGTCTATCATTTTATATCCTCTTCTGCCCTGAACTCTTCTTTCGTTCACCATTCCTTTCAGTGCATCCTTCATTAGTCAATTTCTTCTCAGCCAGTGACCCAGCCAATTCCTTTTCCTCTTCCTGACCAGTTTCAGTATCGACCTCATTCCGTGTGACTTGAAGCATGTTCCTGGCCACAGTCTCCCTTATGCTGTCTTTCAGGTGTTGAGGGTGTTAACCTAATAGACAATATTCTACCCACAACCCCAAGAAGCATACTTTGAGGAGGAAGTCGAGTGATGCATAAATTCCCTCTAGCATGTCTACAGCTAAGTTTGTACATGCGACTTTGTTACCACGTTTCAGTGTTTGAATCACTTGAATCTTGTATGCTCTTGGATGGAGCCTTTTGTGTAAAATGTCATGGACTGTTGAACGTGGAATTTGTAGCTACAAGCTAACAGAGGTCCGTGGCTTTCCAGGGGATTTTGCATGCAGTGGACTACAGTTTGTCTCAGCAGCGAATGTTTCTTCATGTAGGAGATTGATGTCCATATTGGGTGTGAAACTATATTGTGTAGATGTAACAAACTGTAACTCTGCTAGCCACATCACACACTGAACTTGTTCCTTGGTATCACCATTGTTATTGAGCTCTCACATGTATGTCACCAACTGACATATGCACTTATGTGGAGTATGGAAAAAAAACTTTCAGAGAGTCCCTTTGTGATGATATACCCTGGACATAGATATAGTAATTATTATTTTCCGAAATATAAATTTTAATCTTGGATACCTATCATCTGGATACTCAATATATTTTTGTATAATTTTTTACTTGTTCCACATCTCAGAGGTACTATACTGATGTAAAATCCATGAAATACAATAAATGAAATGAAGTAGTAAATATTCAGTGTTATCTACTTTACAATATTTAGGCCTACTGGTTTCTATAAATCGCAAAAATATTTTAAGTTTGGAAGTACATCTCACTACATTTTGTGTTGTTTGCTATGACGACTTGCAGGAAGGAAGCTCAGCGTTGCCACTGTGAGAGTTCTGTTTGTCGTGGCTGGATTGGGGAGGATCCAGAAAAGGAGAAACGTGATAGAAAAGAGAGGAAAGAGCGTGAGCTCAAGAAGAAGAGAGAGGAGAAGAGAAATGTCAAAGAGTTTTTGGAAGATATGGATGTGAGTACACTACTTTTATCATGTACATTGTGTGGCTTGTAGAATGGTGAACTGAGAACTCTTGACTTGCGCAGCTCGAAGAGGAAATCGAGAAGCTGTGCGTGTCTGGCCTGAAGAACCGCGCCCACACGCTCACTCTGTGCCGCCTGATGGTCCGGGCAGAAGACCTGCAGTCTCGTGCCCAGCTACTCAAGTTGCTGCAGTGTGGTGAGCCTGCATGTCGACGGCTGTTCCTCGATTACCACGGTCTGCGGCTCATTTGGAGCTGGATGATGGATGTTGGCTTGGACAAGACTAATGATGGACTTGGTTTACGGATGGAGGTATAGTGCTCCGAGTTTTCAGCTCATATTGAAGCTTTTATGATTATTTGTATTCGTCCAGCTTCGTGTTTTGATCTAAAAGAATCAAAATCCACATGCCTTGCGAAATGGTAGATGGCATTGCTGTAGCAAAGTACTTTGTGGAAGTATGTAGGCTATTCGCATATTTCGGATTTTGTGAAAGAATTTGGGTGCCATATTTAATGGAATAAATTGCAATGTGTGAATGTCCGAGATTTTACTAATGGTATTATTTACATAAAATTTAATGGAGATTCGGAATATGTAAATCTTAACATAGGATGCCATTAAAAAAAATAAAGTTTACTGTCACACCCTGAATCCTTGAATAACTAATGAATTCTTGTAATAGTAATATGCGTTACAAGAGCAGTATGTTGAAGTTTTCATGGTCGAGGAAAAATTTGAAAAAGCAAAACGTAGTTGAGCTTTTTTAATTTCCGAGAATTGAAAGAAAACATACTGCTCGTGTATCGTACATTATTTTGTGCAAAGACCGTTTATTACGTACCTGAAAGAGGAATTTCTAATTAGTTGCAATGAAATCTCCATCTTGGTTTCTGTTCAATGACGGCAAATTTGCAAAACAAAACTATCTATCTTCAACATTGTTGCTTTAAAATGTTTTCTGTGTTTACTATACTCCAGCAGGCCGTGATATACCTCTGCCTTTTTTCCCCCCTAGTCTATAAATGCGAACTTAAAACAAACGGTAAGGTTATGTAATGATTTATTTTTCATTTTAATATTCTAACAATATTATTTATATAACATATTGCAGTAATAACATCGGCAAGTTTGTTGATTTTTTCACGGCTTCTTTAATGTTACTTGCATCACGAATGCAGTAACTTTAGTGGAGTTGTAGAGTTTACTTAATTTTTGCAAATATTTAAAATCAATAATTAACAGTGCAATTTAGGTGAAATTGCAGTGGTAAGTTTCCAATTTATAATTATTACTATATTGAACATCTCTAAAAATAATATGTTAAAAGCCTAAAGTAGTAAAATGAATATGTCACTTAAGCGGTAAGAAAAGGGAAATTGTTGTGTGTGTTAGGTTGGGAATACTGAATGTGGAATTTTAGACTTTCCGTGGATTGGTTTTGTGCGGAAACCAAGCAAATACGCACGATCTCGCTCAAAATTATAAATATTATGTTGTGTGCATGATTTTTAACATTGTATTTACTCAAATCTAAGTCAACCCTGAATCTAAGACAACTCCCTATTCTGAAAAGACTTCGTAAGAATTTTCTTTATTCTCTTCCAGTACTATTCTTTTACTCTGCAGCCCGGCTATATACTATGCTGTAAAAACATTGACTTTGAGCAGGCGTAATAATACTTCTTAATGTGCGATTTTTAAGATGACTCCAGATTTTTGGATTCGAGAATTCGGGAAAAACCTCGTTTTACATTCAGGTAAATATGGTAATGTGTAATATATGATTTTTCTTAGAGGATTTTGTTTCTTGAACAGATACTTCAGACTTTATCAAAGCTTCCCATTCCAAACAAGACAGTCCTGCAGGACAGCAAAGTGATGGCAGTCGTTGAGAAATGGGCTTTGCTCCCTGCAAATGATGGAGCGCCAGACAGCTTGCTGGCTGATGGTTCAAGTGATGGGACTGATGATCGAAATACACCTCGCTTGGAAGCAGTAAGAAAAGAGAGGTACGTTTATGCTTATCAGTGTACGAAAATCTGTTGTGTGTGATCAGCTGCATATCTTAATATAGTACATTGTAATGCACAAAAAAAAGAGAATAAAGTATTCTGTAAAATGGCTATTGGAGATGGAATAGTTGCTCACTTCATATGAAGTGTAGAAAAGTACTTTGATCATGTCATAAAGTTTCCCCCTCCCTTAAAAATACTTGATCTGTGTTCAGTGTAACTCTTTACATAGAAACTTGGTGTCGCTGTTTTTGTTCTGCTTGAAGTCAAAAGTAGTAGTCCCTACCTGCAGATCTGAATGGAGGACTATTTTACTTCTGACATGCATAAAGATATTGGAGAATGATGTAGCAAAACATATAATTGTTTTAATGTAGGCACCTTGTTTTCATGTTATGGCAGTTATGTTACGTACATGCAACTCTCACACTTTTTGGAGGACCACACCTGCCATTGGTTAGTGGATCTATATGACCTAACCTAGCTGAGAGGATTGTCGGACAACTTCACCAACCATATCCCCTCTTCACCATGCATGATTTTTGATGGAACAGTTATACCGCTGTGACTCTGTCCCCAGAGTCTCATTTGTTAAAACTAGGTTGCACCATGGGAAGACGAGGGAAAGTTGAAAAGAACTTCGAAGACAGAATTCAGTAGTACTTGAAATCTTCCAAGCAAAGGGATGAGTCTCAACAGATCACAGCATGGCAACTGCTCTATCAAGTACAACACCCCACCCGGTATCTAAGTCGTCTGCTATTACTGCTATAACAACCAATCTGTCATCTAAAAGTAAAATATCTGATTGTTGAAAAATTATAAAACCTGGTTTTTTTTCCTTCATGTGATGTCATACACTAACTACACAGTCTTAATTAGCAGTAATCTTATTTATACCTGACATTACTATTGCAACATTCGTTGTGAAATAAAGCTGATGATGATGATGATGACGATGATGGTGATTATGATAATAATAATAATAATAATAATAATAATAATAATAATAATAATAATAATAATAATAATAATAATAGTAATTTTACCCCTAGTAAATCAGCCTTATTGTTACTTAATTCAATTTTTACAAAAAACGTAGTTATCAATGATCTTGTGCAATACAATAATATAATTCCGAAATAATTTGTCTCTCTATTCTTTTGCAGCTAGCATCTTCAAAACTAAATACCGTATATGGTGTTTCTTTAAATTGATTTTAAAAAATGTTCTTTCGTTTTTGTTTGCAGAAATTGAAGATCTTTCGCGAAAACTCGCAATAAATTTACTGTCATAAATTGTCACATCTATGATAAAACCTGCATATCGTCGATTTACAAGTGAAATGTATTAAATAAAAAATATTACTTTTGAGAAAAGAGACATTTGGAAGTTCGTGACAAAACTGAAATCTCAAAATATTATTTTTAGTAAGTTATTTCTCTCTTTGTGTATTTCATTTTTCAATTCTTAGTTTATACACATTCATTTTGTACATTATATACATCTTTTTCTCAGAAGTAATATTTTATACTTGATGTGTTTTGCTTGTAAACCGACAGTATACTGTATTTACTCGAATATAATATGCACCTCAATTTTTTATCTTAAAATTCAGGGAAAAAAAAATTACTGGCGAATATAATACACACCTGTGCTAAGTACCACTCAAGATTACAGTTATAATTGTGAGGACAGGTTACAAAGGCACCCTTACCTCTAGCTGTATATCACATTCCTCCTCACTTCCAGACAACAGGTCTGGGTTGATGTCAGAACATTGATTGAAAATGACTAACATCATGCCACCGTTTCATCAGTGATTATTAGTAAATCCTTTGGGTTTATTGTTGCAATTTGTGTACATAAAATCTCAGAAGAAAAGAAAAAAGTGTCAATAAGTCATTACCATAGTTAAAAATAGTATTTGTATTAATTATTGTTGTTGTTTAGTCAGCTGTCCAAAGACAGATCTGAACATCACAAGTGGTACCAACATGGCACCATTTATGAGGCAACTAGGCCAGGAGATAATGGGGTAAAGTTGCAAGTTCCTTTACCCTTGCATTGCCAACTAGCTACATATTACATTAATCAAGCTTCAAATGCAAATTGTTCTTCCTCTGACACATATCTTCAAGTGAGATGTACTGCCTGATAATAGATGTACATATCAGCCAGAACCTCAGTTAGAGGTATTAATGATTGTTGTTAAAAAATAAACATGAAATAACGAATGAAAATTGCAGAAAAGACTAGAAAACCCGAACCCGTAATAGTAGTTTCTGTCAGCAGTTTCCGAGCTGGTATGTCAAAGTATGCAAATGTAATACACACCCCAGTTTTCAAGACGACATTTTGTCAAAACAGATGCATATTATAGTCTTGTAAATACAGTATTTCTTGGTCCATCTGTCACATTTCGCATTCATCGCTAATGAATTCTATTCTAAAGGTATCCCCACTTGTCGCTAGTAGATTGGTAGTCCAGGAAGGTCTTCATCAACCACATCCGAAGATGTTGGCAGCATGGTAAAGCTGCTCTGTCTCTATTGCTGATTTGTAATATGCTTTGTGATAACAGTAACTAATTTTACATGGTAGGTCATCTGTGGAAGAGGAGTCTGGAAGTGATCCTGACGTAGGTAAACCCAGAAGTGATGCTGTGTTGCCAGTTATATTGGAAGTTCCGGATGAAGAGACTTTACAAGGTGTGGAAAATGAGAAACAACTGGTGGACAGTACGTCAGACAAGCAGACAGATCTGCTGCCGGATGAAGTTGTCGGACAAGTGGTGAGCCGCGGTAGTGACTCTGATGAGGAAGCGAGCAGTGAGGTAGTGGACAAGATCCGTGCCACCGAGGAAGATAGTGACGCTAAAGATCGTGGCGTTAGTGTGAGTGAAAGCGAAGGTGCGGACAAGACTAGGACGTTTCTGGACTTGGCATCCAGTCTGCTCGGTGAATGGACTAGTCTGAAAGAGGTGTTTCGCATCCCAAAGAAGGAGAGGATTGAGCAGATGAAGGAGCATGAACGAGAAGCTGGTGGGTTTATTGCTCTTTTAATTCATTTACTAGCAATTTAGTCTATACATCTTAAGGGTAATTCCATTTGTGACAGACACGACAAATGATTCTCTACAAAAATATAAAGATTTATTTCTACTTCAACATAACATTAGCAGACTTTTAAACTATATCAGATACAAAGTGCATGTACACAGCTACACTTTCATGTAAGGTGCAAGTATCAATCTCTGTTTATTACAGATATCTAAGTACAAGTAATGTTGTGACAGACACGACAGAAAAAGGAACACAAATTAAAGGGAAGTCCGACAATGTACTATATCTTCCAATATTAGCAACTTCTTTTGTTAGTACTATAATCATAGAAAGGTAGAATATCCTTCCTTAATATGCTACAGATAGTTTTTCATTTGAAACATTTATGAAGTATATATTAAGCCCTATTCTCGTGACAGACACGACATACAAACTGTGACAGACACTACATATTCCAAATATGATTTACAAAATTACATGCATTTGCAAATTAAAGAACATCATTATCAAACTAGATATGTTGAAAATTTAGTTTAAGCCTATTATCAAATTGTGGCTCTGGTAGAACTTTTATAACCTGGTCTTTGTCAATATCAGCCTCATCACCAATAGCAGGCGAAAAGAATTTCTTGGACTTCCTCTCATGCCGAAGGAATTTTACATGAAGTGTATCATCCTTGTCATATGTCTTCACTTCCAAACATCTTCAGTTCACAGTGCTGCCGGCATATGATTTATGCAAAAATACGGCCAATTATCTTTGATTTCATAAAATATAGACATTAAAGTCTCTGGTATAGCATTCAAGAATTGTCTAGAACCACTTTGAGAAAATGGGAATTTGGTTGACATAATTATGGAATTACCCTTAAGCATTTTATGCTTCTAACAATAAGATGTCAGTACAGAAGTCTGACTTGTAAAACTCTTCTTCGACATTGTATACATTAATTGCAAGTAAACATTCATTAGTACACCGCTGTAGAGTAATGGTCAGCACGTCTGGCTATGAAACAAGCGTGCCTGGGTTCAAATCCTGGTGGGAACAAGTTACCTGGTTGAGGTTTTCCCTCAACCAATTGAAGCAGAATTACTGGGTAATTTTCGACGTTGGAACTCAGACTCATTTCATTAATTCACATATCATCCATACAATAGCCCGAGTTAAGTTCACAGTGCAGCATGCTGTACTTGTACAAGAGCGTGGCTGTTCGGCTACCCAGTCATTCACAAGAATAGGAGTGGTAAGCACAATAAGTCTCAGGCTGCAGTGTAAAGCCCGGTTCAGACGGTGCATGTTTCTGTGATGGATTCCAAGGTGGCTGCGCTGATGGGTAGCCTGTGTGCTCACTTGCCGGAAGTAATGCGCTCTGGTGGCTCCGTGGATGGCTAGCTTGCTGGATTTCGAGGGTAGGTTCCTTGTTATTTTTCGTGATGGTTTGCAGGCTGGAAACCAAAGATGATCATATATCACCACTGAAACCATGCCGCCATGTTCGTTGTTTTCCAACTAAACCTGTTTTTTTTTTTTTTCTATATTCTTTAGTTTCTAAGAAACAGCAATTAAATATCGGACTTTAGCTGCTTTGCACTTATGGCTTAATTACTTTATTACGACATTTACTACTGTTAATGTAGGACTTCAGTTATTTTCCACTCACTGTTTAGTTTCTTTTTGACCATGGGTATTGGCAACAGATGAAGCAGCAGATGATTTTCCAATTTGAACTGTGAAAAGAGCCAGCTCCGTGTGAACAACAAACATCACCGTAGGCAACACAGGAGCCAGCAAGTGAACATGCAGGGCAGCCATCAGCGCAGCCACCTTGGAATCCATCACAGAAACTAGCACTGTCTGAACCAGGCTTAAGCTGTTGGGTCCTTCCTCTGTACAAAGGGAAAAAAAATCATATTTAATAGGATCATGCCCCTGTAGGTTGCCTACATAGGGGTTTGATAATGCCATGTGAACCTACTGGTAAAGTAGGCTTATCATGTTTTTATAATATTGTAGTATTATATGAAATAAAGACGGTGTCAATTTTAAGCTACACAGCTGCTGTGAGGCAAACACTGTATTGGCAAAGGCCATTGTTATTCCCAAAAAAAATATGTGGCGTAACTTAGAAGTAGGTAGAATTCTCTCAATTTTAGGCTGTTATCGACCTTTACCTTTTGTGTGTTTGCATGTTGTCATTTCACATCTAAATCGCAGCATCAGTTCTTCACCACTTGATGTGAAGGGGTATTATTTTACACAACACTTGTCTTATCTTGATGGATTTCTCTGAGTTTTAATTTTTTTTTCTGGAGGTATTCAGTCACTGTATGAAGCAATATTTTTTTCTGTTTTTCAAAAACCTCGCACAATCTCCTAAACTAAAAGTGATGAACTCTGTGAAATTTCACATAAAAACGTTTAAAAGTTGAACTTCAGTTTCTGTGGTAACATCACGCTAAACCAACGACTCTATGTTAGGGACAACAAATATATACAACCTAATATATAATCTCTAGTTTTATTCTCCTTCTATAGAAAGCCATGCTAAGGATTTTTTTCTTTACATCTTAAAAAAAAAAGTCCATCATTGATTGAGTTTGCATTACGAACTTCAATCCATTGGCAGATATGGTTACCTCTATACCACTAGGATAATTTTCATATGTAGCTTGTGATCATTTTTTTTTTTTTTCATGTGGTACATTCATTTTCACTAGATGAAAGAACTTGGATTTCGAAGGTTACTTTATTTATTCATTCATTCATTCATTCATTCATTCATTCATTCATTCATTCATTCACTTATTTTATTTTTTGTGCAGAGAGGCTGGAATTCACATACAAAGTTCATGTACATATCTCTTATTTTCACTGTAAATCC
Source organism: Periplaneta americana (assembly GCF_040183065.1). Classification (NCBI taxonomy): domain Eukaryota; kingdom Metazoa; phylum Arthropoda; class Insecta; order Blattodea; family Blattidae; genus Periplaneta; species Periplaneta americana. Next base: position 4,555,350 of record NC_091132.1, on the reverse strand, counting down.
ATTTATAGTAGTTCTGTTTCTTTCTCCTGGTTGGAACAAGTTACCTGGTTTATGTTTTTAATGGGTTTTCCCTCAACCCATTAAGAGCAAATGCTGGGTAACTTTCGGTGCTGGACCCTGAACTCATTTTGGCTGGCATTATCATCTTCATCTCACTCTGATGCTAGATAACCATAGCAGTTGATAAAGCATCGTAAAATAACCAATTAAAAGAAGTTATATTCCTTTCTCATGGGCATTGCATAAAATATATGAAGACAATAGAACACCTTTGAAAGACGAAGAACATCTGAAAACCTGCAGCACACTCTCTGGAGAGAAAGATCTAATTCAAAAGTACTGGAGAGCAAGAGTGCTAATGGCTTCATCACCAGATACCAGACATTAAACAACAACATTTTTGAAAGACAAAATCTTATGTTTGGGTATTTTATATTTTTCTGTCATTGTTATTTCTGTTCCTGATCGATTTTTCATCAGCAATGTAGTATGTTCATTTCAGTTGATAGTGGCATCAGATCAGAGAATTGTTAGTGCATGATATCAAAGACAAATCTTGTATGTTATGTTGGCCTGTTAATTGATAGCATGGCATGATATGTGAATTAGTTCGTGTGGAACAAAAAGGTGGAACCCTCAACATATACTAATAGTTGGTGTGCAGAGGTTTTCCTTGAACTAGAACTGGATACTGAGGACTTTTATGTCAAGCTTCATATATTTATTTCTATATTGATTATTTGGTAGACACATAAGAAACCCTGATTATAGTCACATTGTTCATATTTTTCAACATTGAATTTGTTTTGTCCCAATAAAAAATTACATTTAATATTTTTCAATATTGAATTTGTTTTGTCCCAATAAAAATTTACACACACACACACACACACACACACACACACACACACACACACACACACACACACACACACACAGATATATATATATATATATATATATATATATATACGCACGTTTTATGATGATTGAAGTGAACTTAAACCTACGAGATTTCATAATAAAAAAACTGAAGTAGATTTTTAATCTTGCAAATAACAATATACAAGTGCATGATCCAGATAACACAGAGGTTTTTTTTGGAGTTCTGGTTCCCCTGTGACATTCCAACAGATCTCCATCATCTCATCTAATCACGGGTGTAATGTAGACCGACCTCCAATGACGCACCCTGGGCAATGACTCTGTTGGTAAATTGTTCTATACAACTAGCTTCGTATGGGTGAATGACGAACAATCAAGTACCCGCCATTAGTTAAAAAAAAAGCTTTAGGTATCTGTTGCCAACTTGTGTTGTCCTGTCTCAAAAGCTTTCTCCTGTATTTTTGTTTCTCATTTGCAGACCTAATATTCTAAATGTGCTATATGCCATGTCAAGTTTACAAATTGCATTTTATTCAACCTAAAGGCGCGTCTCCACTATTAAACATTTAACAACAACATGTTAAATATTAAATTGTTTACTGTTAACATCCCAACGTGTTGATTGAACATGTTAATGCTAATTTCATTTAACACTTTGTCCACACTGTTAAACATGTTAAACTTGACTTTCTTTGCGTAGTCCACCATAAACAGTCTATGAGATTTTAATATAGATAGTGTCTTATTTTCAAACCTTGGACAATGGACTCAGATGATGATCTGACTTTTGTAATTGCCTCTATTACTTGTTACAAGGCTTTGAAAAGGAAGAAAATGAGAATGTGGATGCGGCAATATCTTAGTAAAAGACACTATGCAGGATACATTCTAAACGAGCTTAAAGTTGAATACAGTATCGATTTGGATTCAAAAACTTGCTGAGAATGTTAGAACATGATTTTATTATAGAGCTGCAAAAATACTTCCTGTTACATCAAAGAAATACACAATTTAAGAGCAGCCATTTTATCTCAATTAAAAAAATTACAACGCGATTGATTATCATAGGACCTACAACATGATAGATGTTAAAGGAGTGGGTAATATTGTATAATTATTCTTTCTGAAGTTTTACGAACGTTAACATACATCACCAAATGCGACCATTACTGACGTCAACATAGCATTAACGTTTAGCGTACGATGAGAGTGCGAAAACTCTCTATTATATTCTCGAGAACAGTTAAATAACAATTCCAGTTCTCAAAAACAGTCGGCCTTCCTTGTTTTGCCCGTGTATTCTTTTGCAGACAAATCCCACAAACAAGGCCTCTCCATCAGTGCATTAATTTTATTCTAATGCATTTTCTTTCGTCCACTCCATTACTTCGAACAACTTACAGCCAAGACCCAGGACCAATGATAGTATAAAAATGATCAAGATACGCGCCACAAAATCGGAACTTATAGTTGTTGCTATGGAAACTGTACGAACTTTGCCGAACAGTACCGACGCTGCACGAGCAAATGAATTGATTTGACATGTTTTCCATTTCTGCTGGAAAACACTCCAACATGTTAAAAATGTTAAATTCAACATACTTAGTTAACATGTTAAGTCAATTGAGACTTGAAATGTCCATATACATGTTAAATTCAACATGTTATATTTAACATGTTGTTGTTAAATGTTTAATAGTGGAGACGCGCCTTAAGGGAGGAACATCCATATGAGAATATCATACTAAATAGTCTTTGTCATAGCTCAACTGTGAGTGATTCATTCGTGCACTAAAAAACGGCGTTGTAGGTATGTCAACATGCATTCACAGTGTTTTTTTCATCTGTATCTCAGAAAGTTGTTTTTGGCACTGAGCATATTTATAATGTTAGGTCCTAATTTGTTTTTGAGTTGTTTTATACCCACACAAATGTGTGGTGTGCTAAAAGCTTGTCCTAAATGGTGTATGTTGATACTGAACTTTACTCTGAGGGACTGGATCAAGAACGCCAAGTTTTGGAGCATCACTATCCAGCTTTGATGAGCAGGAAAGAAGCACACCTTCAACAGAACAGTGCTCCAGGTCATCAGGCAAGATTCACCTGCAAGAAAAAAAAAAGACATCATACAGTCCAGATTTTACTCCATCAGACTACGGTTTTTATGGTCTTTGGCAACACTTCTACAAGGACGGCAGTTCAATACATTTGAAGACGTTGGAAATGTCTGTTGAGTTTTCACTGCAAACTGGAAGACTTGGATTGCTGATAATTGTGTTCTAGCAGAGAAGTGTGTGGAAGGAGTTGAAAATGATGAATTGTAATTTGTAGAATCTCTTGTTTTTTGTATTTATTTTTGCCTTAAGTAAATGTTATGGGAAAAAGTTTTTGAGACAACCTAATAGTTTATATGAAGCAACCATTACTGAAAGAATCAGAGGGAACAGCGTTAAAGTCATTGGGCTGTGCTGCCAAAGTTGTCTATAAAATTGTGTATAAAATGTAAATTTAAAAAAAAAAAAGATACTTTACATTACTTAAGGTGACGTGTATTTACTTAGCCTGAAAAGTTATTCCCTTGGTTTGAATTGTAAATTGTTTTAAAATAGCTTGTAAGAGGATCTTAGTCTAGAATTTTTAGTTTAATGTAATAAGTATGATTCTACGGAACAGTAAGGGTGTAATTGTTTTATTTGAACTGTTGTATCAGTGAAGTTATGGTTTAGTGGCAGTGAATAGTTTTGATCAGTGATAATTTATAGTGTCAATGAAATGTGTTCTATAGTGTCAGTGAAATGTGTCCTATAGTGTCAGTGAAATGCATTCTAAAGTGTTAGTGAAATGTGTCACAGTGCCAGTGCAGTGAGTGAGATGAGAGTGAAGTGAAAGAGTATCAGTACCAATGTGAAATTTATGTATGGCCTGTACTTACGTAGGTTGTACAGAGATGTGGTTTCGACCCATTACTAAATAAGTGTTGTAGAAATAAATGTCATTATCAGTATGTAGATTGTAATGAAAAATTAGGTTCACTTATTAATTGGGTTATTTTAGCTATTATTACTGATTGTAATTATTGTGTATTGTAATTATATGTTGTGTATTAATTGTAATTATTTTGTGTAATTAAGTTACCACTGCCACCGGGTGTTTGCCCACTTGCAGTGTAAATAAATACATACAAATGTGGAGCATTAAAACGATATTTTTTTTTGTTACTTCATACTGTATAATTATGAACTTAAGTTCAGACTTTATCATTTATGTAGTCTGTTAATGACTGATCATTAGGGACCGGATTTTTATGTAATATCAAGGTTTTAATATCAATATCTGGTAGGTATAGGATAGGTAAGGCTCTCCAGTTGTGATTTCATAGAGGAACCGACTTTTTTACCGCACACTTGACACGTTACTATTTTTCCATCTGTAGTGAAAGCTTCGTCCATTGCAATCCATGATTTCATTTTTAACGTTAGGGTTGAAGATACAGGGGCCATTTTAGTTAGTTAAAAGCAGTAGATAAACTCACTTGCACTTTATACTGTAGGTACTAAAACTAGAGAACTGAGTGAAAAGAATGACAACAGTACTGCAAGCACTGTTTTGCTTTACTGGATTATGAGAAAATAAGAGAGAAGTGGGACACATACATTTTAGCTGCTCCCTGTAAGAAACAAATACCTACTAAAACCTCAAACTATAGGCATTTACATACTGTTGTTTGAAAAGTGACATTCCTGTCTCATTCAGAAGGGTAGGATTATTCCAGCCGAGAGCCATACTTTCTAATTGCTCGGAAAATCCCATTTCTGTATAGGTCTATTAAATTTAAAATAAAGAGGTCAAGCAATAACCTGAAAAGCTATTTATTTTAATCTTTCAACATCTTTCCAATTTGTTCCTTTATTCTAGCTTCTTTTCAAAAGTCTGCTACTTTATTGCTGCTCATGTCAGACTTGACACGGGTTTTCCCTGGAAGGATTAGGAAGAGGGTGGGTAAGGTTGCAAATTGCATGGGAACGGCTTGTTAAGACGTGTGCAGAACAATTATATTTCGAGACAAATCATGTCGTCCTCATCCCACTCCACCGCATGAAGTCAACGCTACTTTCTGAGTGATATTTTACAATACAAGGTAGTTGTATGAGAAAGGTTGCCTTTTGTTCACTCATATTTACAGTGGGCAGTATGGGGTGAGTGCCTCTTACTTCCTGGAACTAATGACGTTATGTTTCGTTCCGAAATATATTCTTTCTTGGTAGGTAAAAAGACTTTTGAAGTCTGTGTGTTTCAAATTGTAAACTTTCCCAGCAGACGTTTTTTTTTTTCCCCCCTTTTAGAGAAGTAAAAATGAATAAAACCCCTGAATATGTAGATTAATGTAATGCCAAGCCATAATATGTAATGTGGGGTAAATATGTAAAAATATGTAGTATAAAATTTTAATATAATTACAAGATTCGCGAAGATTTGTTATTTATTTACTGTTAGGTTGAAAGGAATATAATATGTAATTACATAAAAATCCGGTTCCTACTGATCATTGACAAAGGAAATATTTGACACTGAAGTGATTATCAAGAAAATTTGCCATTTAGAAACTCTTGGTACATAGTGATGTGTTAAAAATCTGTATGTTATTTTCAAGATGAAAAATGCCGTTACATCGAATTCTCAAGGGCTATTAAATTACCTTCTCTATACACTGAAACTGAAAATAAAGTTGAGTTGAGGTGACTACCAGTATTTATTCTCCTGTTTAGCAACTCCCACAGTGTGCAAGAATAAATGCAGGTTCCTTCCAGTCAGCAGGAATGAGGGTCATCTCATCCTTTTTAGGATAATTCATTGCGTATCCCTTTAGATGTCATGAAGGTGCATGGAGGTACAACTCTATGCTTTTATGAACTCGGCACTACAAAGAGATGGTGTGGTCAGCACCACCTTTTTACCCCCAGAACACCTAATACTGAATTTCAGAGGGGATTGAGTGGACCTTGGAGGAGTTCTGGAAGTTTGGCAGCAAGGAAAGCCCCTCCACCATTCAGGATTGAATCTGGGACTTATATGTTCATAGTCGCTCTAGAAGATATTTCGTAGTTACTGGATATACAACACGATACAAAATATTGAAATGTGGTACAAAACTGAAAACTCACGAAGTCTATTTACGCGCATTTTTAGAAATATTTAATTAGGACCTGATGTGAAACCAAATTTTAAAGGAAATCAATAAATTCTCCAACTAGGACACTGGAGTCTTTTCTTTGAAGGGTGGCTTCATACTTTTTTTATCTCTGTTGCTGAAGGATGTTATGAATCATTTTTCCTTTTAGTAGTGATGACGAAAGTCATGAAAGATAAAATATTCAAAATAATATTGGTGTATAAGCAACTATGGTGATCTAGTGGCTAGAGGGCTGGATTTACAAAGCTGGGACCTGGGTTCGAATACTGCCGTACCCCTGATTTGTAACTTGTGTTGGGCAAGCCTGTAGTCCAGGTAACAGGTTTTCTCCGGGAGCTCTGGTTCCTCTCTGGCATCCCAATAAGTCATCATCTCATTGTGGGTGTAGCTTAGATCAGCTTCTTGTGGCACACCCTGGGCAATGAATCTGTCGGTAAATTGGTCTATACAGCTGGCTTCATATGGGTGAATGACGAAAAATCAAGAACCCATCATATATATGTGAAATTACCGGCTAGGTGTTCCTCATTTGCCAAGATACTGCTTTCTGGCTAGATGTCTGTCAGTGGTGGTTCCTCAGGGGAGGGAAGGGAGGAACGTCCTCCTCACATTTTTCTTCTTTTGAAAGTAAATACCAAATAAAATATGTGCCTTGAAATTCGAGGAAGATTCGGTAAATTTTAAGTTCACAGCTATAAGAAAACCTCGGTTGATTGAGTTTTAAACGATGTGCGCTCATGTACTGCTAGAAAACTGTGAGAAAGATGCGAGATTGTTTGTGTGGAGGAATGTCAATCCATTCCTCCTTTACTGCGGTTAACACACATAGACAACAGCGCGCTAGTGGCCAAAGAAAGAAGCAGAGTTTTAAAGCGAGTAAATGAACGGAGAGGGAGGAGATCCTCCTCTGGATCAGCGCATGGGCGGGAAATAGAAACCGACTGGTCGTGCAGCAAGCTCGCTACCGCTGCTATCTAACGATCTTGCATTCAACCAGACTATAACAAATTTAGGAGGAGGCACAATAAAACAACTTTAACGCAACGCTATGAAAGACACCATATAAACTTTTTTTTTTTTAATTATAAATAAAAAATATCATTTATTGCACTTTATATAGGCTACTATTCATGGTTTGAAACTTTCAAGGATATTTGAAAGTTAAAGTCGGGTTTATATAAAACAAAGAGGAAATAGTTCTACGGTAGTATCATAGATCTTTTTGGCCCCTGAAATTCATTTCCATTCATTGCGTACTAGACAGGGCAACAGCCAAATTGTCAGTTTTGTACAAATATATTTGAAATTGAAAGTAGGTACTCCAAACTACATTATTTTTAACATAAAAAATTGGCCACCAGCAACTTTGAACAGTAATGGTAGTATGACTTTACAAGAACTGATATTCTTCAAAAGCATGTAATACTGAACTTGTTAAATGTACATGTGGCAACACAGACCACGTGTGTGGGTGCAGTGTTCTTGCTTTCCTCAGATTATTTCCCATTCCCATTCCCGCGGTTCCGACGATGTGTTAGTAGCTATAGTCTCTTCCAACACGTGTGATGCTGTAGTGTGCTCGAAAAATGCTGCAAGGTGAATTTCCTTATAATTGTTAATTTGTGTAATTATTCAACAATGAATGGAAGTGAAAACCTTATATTATAGAAAATTTAGGAAACTCAGTTTACAAGAACAGATTATTGCTATACAGAAGGGAAGGCCAACCCCAACACTACCTGGTCTTACATGTGTGTATGTTGGCTAATTTGTAGCATGTTTCATTCGAGAAGGTGCCATTTCGACCTGTTACCTTCTTTCCTCCTCTTAAGAAATACGCAGGAGCCGCCACTGATGTCTGTAGAAAAATCTCTCAGATTGCAGATCTCTTGTTTCTGTAGGAAGAGTGAGAGGGGGCACGATAAGATATGTCTGCTTTCCAAATTCTGTACATGATTTGATAATGTTACTCACATCAAGGAATTTTGCTGCATTGGTATTTGGTAGTGCAATTATCACTCCCATTAACTTCAACTGGGGAAAGTTTTATCTTATTCCTAAGTACCGAATGTATATTCAGTGTATTAGTGCTACAATTACTGTGACCTCAGACACTTAGATTTGACATGTATCCATGAATATATACTAATAAAAATGTTACATTCCAAGTTAGAAGAACTTGTTTAATTACATGCTCACGAAGTTCTATCACTAGTTGGGAACTAGGGAACTGCTGCAGATGTAGAAAAAATGCGGCATTAAATGCTTCATTGGAGGTTTGGAGAATGTATTTAAAAAATATATCCTGAAAATTGTAATGTAAAAGGAATTCAACATTATATCTAAATTATATTTTTAAAAATTACGACATAATAATGTAGAAACTAAAAAAAGTAGTAGTTTAAAAGTTCATTGCTAAACAAGACCTGTGTTACATTTTTCTAATCAAGGGTTCAGAATTGGAATGATAATGTTCTAATATGAAACCTGAATGGCTTACAAAATTGCATTTTGTGAATTATTTCCTTTTGTAACAAACAGTACAAACTCTGAAAGAACATTGCTTTGTGAAGTACGATTTAGGACTCTCATGATTTTCAGCTGGTGCTAATTGGTTTTTATTTATTATTTTATTTTTTGCACTATGTCGTAGATATAGAAACATCCAACGTTTTAGAGCTGTGTATGAACTCCATTGGGCAAGGCAAAGAAAGAGGAACCTTAATTGTTGCTTCTGTTACCAAGAACTGCTCCAGGATTGGATCTGATCTAACAGATTCGCCTTTTGTAATATTACAAAACTCAGAACATTCATTTGATGTTTCTTCGTCTATAGCTCTGTGGAAATTCATTGATTTCGAACTACAGCATCACTTTGTATTATTCGTATTGAATAACTATATAGTTTTAATCACTTATCGTACAAGTGTGTCTTGAATACGAAACATGTAACTATATTCTGATACGGGTGTAAGATTGAGTATGTATACATGCCCAGTGCCTGTGGCCTACTTGAAAGAAATATCTTGGCATTTGTTTTAAAAATAAGTCTGAACAATTGGTTTCAGTGATAATCAGTGTGTCAGCTGTGAAGAAGACTGTTGCATGAGAGGAACAATCCAAAACCTTTTGAAAATAATGATATGGAAGAAGAATTTGCAACATTCCTCTGGAAGATCCTGAAGGCAAGAGAAACGGTGCCTATAATGATCTACAAAATCATTAACTTCATGTTCTGTATAAACGTATTTATTGAAGTAAAGACATTACCTTCTAAACATGATGATCGCCTTGTTAATTTAATTAGTTCTAGTTGGATTGATTGTTTTAAACATTACATGCAAATTTTCAATATTTTACAAAAGTACTGAAAACTGAACTTTTTTGGTAAAGTGTTAGGTGTAGTTGTGCAAAAAAAACAGAATGAAACCATGATATGTTCCTAAATACAGTTTGGATTAAAAAATTAGTGAAAAACTTGTACTCTTTTGTTTATATTTTTAAACCCTGATCACAGATAATGAATGTTGCTTCAGGTTTTGTTCCAGTTGGAAACATAATAGTTTGTTGTATCCTAGTTCTTTCTGTAGTATTTGATGAGATATTCTTGGTGTGGTTGAGAATAGTGTTCATAGCTAGATTGCTTATTGCACCAAGCTCTTTTCTAAGTCAGTCCTTGGGAACATGACACTGGTAAAAAAATTGAAGGCACATTTACATAATATAGTCATGTATATTGGGACCTACATTTGACATTTTGCTGAGTATAGACGCAGGTTTTTTCAGTAATACAGTGAACACGTTTTTCATTGTAGTAAATAGTCAACAGAGAACTTTTTGTGCCCTTGATTCATGTTTGTTGTAAGCAATATGCTTCATTTCTCTAAAATACTTGGTAGCAGATCTTTTTTCTCTAGTCACATTCTTTCTCTCTCTTTTTTTTTAAGATCAAGCTGTAATATCATATTAGTTAAACATGGCATTTTGGTATTGTCCTTACATTAATTATAACATATTTCAAGATTCCATGAAATGTTATTTTTGTTGTCTGTGAACAACAGCTGTACTATTCTAACCTAACCAAGAAGTAAATAACATTTGATGACTATACAGTGAATACAGACATATTGTGTAATAATATCTTACATGTACTGGCATAGAAGAGAAGTAAAATCCAACAATTAGAATCGAAAATATCTCACATTGAAAGACACTCTTTCAGCATTTCCAATGACGGGACTGCTTCATTGGACAAAGCATAATAAACATATTGAGTGGAAACAAAAAACAGACCACAAAAGAGAAAGGGTGGGAACGAACAAAAGGGAAAATTAAGTACAGGAAAGATAATAGCATGCATAACAGGCCTAAACATAGTAAACAAACAGATTAGACATTCGAGCAAAATTTTCCCTTTTTAGGAACCAAAATATTATAAATTATTAGGTGCTGGCACATAAGGGAATTAAAATCTAACAATTAAGAATTGGAAATATCTTATTGTGAATTATAAATTAATTAGGATACTGGCACAGACTTAGAATCGAAAATATCTTATATGCAAAATTATAAATTAGTTTTTACAAAATGTAGAAATGTTACTCACTGTGGTTGGTTTATAAATAATTAAATAATCAGGAAATTAAGTATTTCCAAGTTTTGGTATGTAACAAACCACAACAAAATTAAATAAATAATGCAGGACGTGTAAAAAACTTCTGAAGATCAGACAACCAGAGATTTATTGTGAAGAAATATTAGGATGCAAGACCACAAATGAACATTGGGTACTAAATTTCTTTCTATTTTCAGATTGCATGAGCAGTCTGCTTATGCAGTATTGGGTCTTGTTTGAACTCAGTCATTAATCGTGGGACACAAAGAACTGATTGTTGGATGTGAAGTCAAATATTATGTTTACACTATATGAAGGGTGTTGAGGGGACAAGGAATGTCCATTTTTAGCGATTTTATAGTATATAACGCATTCTGTAGGTAGCAGCTGGGACTACAGAACTGTCCAATTACAAAAAGTTTAAAAGTGGAAATGTCAGTGTAAGGTAACAAACATTTGGTACACTGGCTAAAAACCAGAAATGTTCAGATATTAAAAATTGTTTTTCTCTATAATGTTTTGTGACATTCTCTGTTCCTCCCCACCCCCAACACCCTTTATATATTGTGATAACCTTCTTTGATGCACTTTGTGATCGAAAATTATTCTATATTTGATCAGTCTAAGTGTTAATGGAGAAAGTTGCACAATATAGAACTGCACTCATTGTATTCCTCACCTGACATAATTAGGAATATTAAATCCAGACGTTTGAGATGGGCAGAGCATGTAGCACATATGGGCGAATCCATGAATGCATATAGAGTGTTAGTTGGAAGGCCGGAGGGAAAAAGACCTTTGGGGAGGCCGAGACGTAGATGGGAAGATAATATTAAAATGGATTTGAGGGAGGTGGGATAAGAAGTAGGGACTGGCTTAATCTTGCACAGGATAGAGACTGATGGTGGGCTTATGTGAGGGCGGCAATGAACCTGCGGGTTCCTTAAAAGCCATTTGTAAGTAATTCAAGCAGTTTCAGTGTTAGGATATATAGTCAGAGAGTACATCACAAAAATCGAAGTAATTGGGGGAGTCTCATATTTTGTGTCTTAGAAAAATCTGCCACAGTAGTCCAATGATTAGAGCACTGGACATATAATCCTGTGGACCTGGGTTCAATTTCTGGATTACCCCCAGTTTATGACTTGTGTTTGTGGTCTAGGTAACACAGAGGTTTACTCCAGGAGCTCCAGTTCCCTTGTGGCACCCCAACAAATCATCTCATCTCATCGTGAATATAGCATAGACCAGCCTCCTATGGCACCCTTGGGCAATGACTCTGTTGGTAAATTCGTCTGGTTTCATATGGGTGATCAACAGTCACATACTCGCTATTAGTAAAAAAAGTAGAAAAATACAGCTTAATCGTATTAATCAAGATAAAATTAAAAAAAAAATCAATCTTCTTAATGTATCCAGCTGTTTGCTGACAACGTAAAATCCACCATAGTCCACTGTAGTCTATTCAGTTGTTGTTTTTCACGAGAAATGAGGGGTATTTTGATCGATGTTCATTATAGATGCCTGTTGCTAGTAGCCAGAGTTGGGGTGTAGTCAATATATACTGCAGGGCTGTGTCTTCTGCAACTGGTACTGATGATTTTAATTTATTTCTTTTGTGGTTTATGGATGGACAGTATAGAGGAATGTGTTCCAGATCTTCATCATGATTATTACACCACAGACAAGTAGGATTATCAGAAATGTGAAATCGGTGTAGGTACAATTGAGTGACAATGTGACCTGTTCTGGCTCTTGTTAAAAATGCTTGAACATGTCTGGGAAATTTTTTGTACATTTCCAGGTCATTCGGTTTCTTTTGTACAGACTGTAAAATTTTTCCTTTGTCAGAAGAGAGCCATTTATTGATCCATAGGTTTTGTAAAATGAGACTTTACTGAAGCAAAAGCATTGGATAGAGATATCACTTGAAGAGGTCTTGGTTGCAAATATGTTGCCTGCTTTGCAATATTATCGACTTTCTCGTCTCCAGGTATACCACAATGACTAGGCATCCATTGAAATGTTATTTCCTTTTGGAGTTTTTTAGTTTACTTAGTTGTTTCTGAATTGGAATAATTCTATTTTGACAGAATAATGTACAGTACAGTAGAGATATTAGTTTCCTAGAAGTTTAATGTCACCAACTGTACCAAATTTACAAAAACGTAAAATTTAGTATGTTCAATAGATTGTATCAAGGGTTTTCAGAAAACCCTAGGAAAAAAAATCCCAATTTCTTCACAAATTGTTCACTACTAGCAGTACTGCACGAAGACTGTGCATCATTTGTCATTATACATGTTGCCATGGCAATTGTTGATTAATGCAGCACAAGGAAAATGAAAGTATCTGCACATTTTCCAAAAACCGTCATTGTTCTCTACAAATTGTGTTGGATCTGATGTGATTTGAAGCTGTTTCTTTGACAAAGACTGATGCTCAAGCAATTCAGCTTATTGTGCTAAGTTGCACAAATATAGGAAGCATTGGTTTTCTTCAGTTGAGAATTCTGCACAGACTGAGTTTCGACTTACTGCACAGTCTTGGAATGAAGACATCTGGACACATTGCTAGTAGAGGAAGCGTGCCGTGCTATGCACCTATCTACAAATTGAAATTGTGGGCAGTAGTTTGTTGCTTATTTTTGCACATCACAAACACTGTGGAGAGTGCTACATGCTTAATTGCTGGGAACGTGTAATATGTTCAGTCAAGATTTTTTTCCTCATCCTTTTATTGTAGCAGGTAGTCAAGTACATGAAAACAGAAAGTCTTGAAATTATGTATAAAGTGAATATCCGGGAACAGACCAAGTGGTGATGCTTTGTTGATGCCTTGTGTCCCACGAGGGATAACAGGACATGAAGATGATGATGATGATGATGATGATGATGACGATGAACCAAATCTATATGCTAATCATATATTTTTGTGCTAGAGTGAGGTCTTGTGAAAGATTTCAGTGCCTCTGAACTTCACGCCAATGGGATGATCTAAATAAAAATAAAGTGCTGTCATTTTTGGTGTCTCGAAAGTTCAAAATGAGAATTAGTCATCAAAATGATAAAAATCTGAAAAATTATCTAACTTAAGAACATAGACTTTCATGGAAGAAAAACAAAATGAACAGGCATGAAGACATTATACATCTTTATGTATGGACCAAAAGAGAAGATAGAAGAAATGGTGAGAAGACCAGTGCTAGAACATGCATAATTTTATCTTGCTTTGTACATGAAAAATTGAAAATGTGACTTAACAAAAATCCTAATAATGTTGTTGAAAAATTTTCACTTTTAACAACTATGCAGCCCTTCAGACCATTCTTAGGCGTATTTATTAATATATTCCTTAAATGACTTGGAAGAAAGAAATGGGTATGGGCAAAAACCCAAGAAGCAAGAGGGAAGAATAAACGGGAAAGTTGGGAGAACTGATGTGAGAGCATGAAGTACAGATGCATTTGACAACTAGCTTAATTTGAATAAATTTTACTAGCTATTACTAACACAGCATTGATGAGTATAGTATACATTATCTAAGTAATTACAATTTCATGAAATCATTTGATGCAAACATGTTGAGGCTTTCAACGCCCCTACACTTCTGATTTCTGCAACTATTACAATCACTGCATTCCTCTTTCACCTTTTATCTCGATCTACCATCCCTTAGCTTCCTTCCTGTTCTGTCCATGTTGTTCCTTTTATTTTGCGTATAAAGTCCACATATTTGAAAAATAACAAGATATTTAAGGGGAGAGGATGGTATTTTTTGGTGAAAAATGATTAAATTTAAAAAAAATTCTTTAAAATACTCTGTGATATGTGTGGAATGCACAGCATAACATTTTGTGGGTACTTGTGCCCTTATCGGATGTTGAGTCGCCATTTTTAAACTTCCTGCATTTTGGATTTTTAAATCACTCGCCCACTTTTATTGTTGTTTCCGGTAAATTAAATTTTCAAAAAAAAATTTTTTTTTTCTTTAAAATACCCTTTGATATGTGTGGAATGCATTGAATAACATTTTGTGGGTATTTGTGCCCTTATCGGATGTTGAGTCGCCATTTTTAAACTTCCTGTGTTATGGATTTTTAAATCGCCTACTTTTATTATTGTTTCCGGTAAATTAAATTTAAAAAAAAAAATTTTTTTCTTTAAAGTACCCTTTGATATGTGTGGAATGCATTGCATAACATTTTGTGGGTATTTGTGCCCTTATTGGATGTTGAAACGTCATTTTGTAAACTTCCTGGGAAATTGATTTTTAAATCATACGCCCGCTTTTATCGGTTTCCAGTAACTTCATTTTTTTGCTGCATTGCAGACAAAAATGGATATAATTTCTGAACTATTAAAGATACATGCATGAAATTTAGAGCACACATTCTTTATACTATTAGGAAACTTTTCTCTGTAACAGAATTTTGTTAATTGATTTCATTTTAAAAATACGTCCGTTTGTTTGCAAGAAAGGAAATCAGAAAATTGTTATTAAATTTTAATTGTTTATTTTACAAACGTAGGGACTAATATCAACATTCTGCTACTGACAGTTTGTAGAACATGCTTTTGCAAATACATTGCAAAAAACTGTTTGAATCTATCTTTAAAAACGGTTTAGATATATCGGTTTTAGTGCAATCCTGCATTGGGTATATTTTTTTTCAAATTTGGGCCCCCAAATAATTTTTTCAAAATATTTTTATTTGGTTGAGTTGCCACAGCTATGAGCTCTCTACATACAAAAAATTAATATTTTACACCAAATAGGAAAAAAGTTAAAAAAAATACCATTCTCTCCCCTTATTGATCAGTATGTCAGGAAAATAAATATGCCTCGAAGTTCAAATCAAGTTATGGAAATTAGAGTGCATCAATTGAAGTTAAGAACTAATTATTAAAATACTTAATAAAGATGTCACTGATTAGTGAAAAAATATGCAGTTAAAAAAATTGTAATTCTGAATGAAATTTTGAAAATTAAATATGATTTAATTAATTTTTTTTTTTACTCAACTGTGCGTAAATTTTGAATTGCTGGCATAAATAAACTTACGTTAACAATAATTCTTCTGAACAGAAAATTATGTCGTGAAGTACTGATCGTTTCTCTACACTTCTAAGCATTTATATTAATATGTGTCATTTACATTTTGTCAGTCTCATACAAGTTGAACAGAACTTTGTTCTATTGCTAGGAAGCAATATTTCTATCATCAGACACACTGCTACACACCTAGCAGAAAGCAAATTGTTTGTATAACGATTACTAAATGACCAGCCTGATGGTCTAGTGATCGGAGCTTCTAGCTATAATTCATGAGGGGCCTGAGTTTGATTTCTGGTCAGAGCACAACTATATTTTACTAATTATATAAGCAATCATAAGCGTTACTTACTCAATCAAATTAAACAAGGAGGTACTGAAACTGTCTGCCTTTATTTTCCAAGAAGTCAAGCAGTTTTGGCTCCTAAATATACAGTATCCTATGGAAATACAGTAAAGGAAAGGTAGCAAGGTGAGCAATCATTTGGTCTCTATAGTAAACAATATATCCAATGAGAAACTAGTTTACATTAGAATATATTGTCGTTCTTCCTGCAATAACTCCTATATGCAAAATATAAAAATTTTTAATAGGAAGAAAAAACACATTTACATAGAAGATTGTGAATTCTTACATTTTCGAAAGAAAGAAATATGATTACATATAGGAGATTTTATTATTTGCTGTATCACTATTTAAGTTATTTAATAGAGTAAAACTCTGAAAATCATTAATATATCACATAGGAGTTATTGCAGTAACGATAACAATATGCTGTTCTTAAATCAATTTCAAGCCCTCGTTTCATACAAAATTTAATTTTATGACCCATGTTTATTAGACTGATTTTTTTCTTGTTTTTATGAATACTACTACCTTTCAGAATATTGAATGCTTTTTCTAATGGAAATCACATTGAACATCTTCTATGATGTTGGTGAACAAAGACTCAAGTCTCGGAAGATATTAATTTTATTATCCATGTTTATTAGACTTTATTTTCTTGTTTTGATGAATACTGCCACCTCTTAAAATAGTGAAATGCATTTCCTGTATTCAAATATTATTGTTACGAACAGTGCCACTTATGAGGCAACTAGGCCAGGAGATAATGGGGTAGGGTGGCCAGTTCCTTTCCCCCTCCATTGGATACATCGCCAATTAGCTACATATTCCACTAATCAGACTCAGATGTGTACAAACAGTTATACAAAGATTATGGTACTTAAATTTTTCTTCTCCATTGCATCCTGTCTCCTCAAACAATTTCTTCCTATCTCTCTCTCTCTCTCTTGCCTTAGATAACAATTGAAAGAAAACGATATGCATTACTTTACCAAGGAAACTCAATTCCGATTTCTTTTGTATGGAGATTGCACAAAGCAGTATCAACTTTTCATTGGGCATATTTCCATGTCCAAGAAAAATGCATTGAAACTTAACATTGTCCAGTATAATGAATATAATATTTGCTCCTAAGAGAATTATAAAAATTATAGGAAAATGTATTACTCGTAGGCTACAATCCTGAAACAGTCTTCACATTTGTATCTCAATATCTTGTATCTAATACTAATATGTATACTAATGTGTTTATTTTTATTTTTACTGTGTACATTTTTTATTGAATTATCGGCTTCTGTTTTTATGTGATTCATATTTGATTCGAACAACATTAATATGTATTCCACTATGTTTATTTTTATTTTACGAGGTAAATTTTATGTAACTACCTCTTTTGATCTCATTATGTACCTAAATCGTATCAGTATGTAATTACTTAATTCCGACCCAGTTTTATGTTCAGCTATGTAAGCAAATTTTAATCCTGGTTGAGTGTAAGAGAAAGCCTTACAGCCTTAACTCTACCAGGTTAAATAAAGCCATTATTATTATTATTATTATTATTATTATTATGTTTGCACGTGCATTGAATTATTAATGTTGTGTGATAATAGTAACTGTATTGCATTTATTAATATTATTTTATCTTTTTACAGACAGAGGCTACAAGGAATACTTGGACAAAGAGCATCACCATGAAAAGCAGTCGTATGATAGGTAATTACATTGTTATATTCCTGCCTACTTTGCTCTTTATTTATAACATAATTGAAGTATGGGTTATGACATAACTTGTTTGGATTTTCTTCAGGCATTGGCGACAAGATCGGTTTCGTAGTGATTATGACAAGCGAGATCGTGACCGCAAGAGAATGAGGGAATCACCTGATGCAGATAGAATTCGAAAGGGCTCAAGATTCGATGATAGGTTAGTAATTGCATGACATTTATAATGTATATTTGCTGATCTTCTTGAAATATATCCAGTTTGTATTAAGATGTTGGCAAGAAGACGTTAAACTGTGTTGAATTTAAGGGGTGGTTCAGGAGAGAATTTTCTCTCTTTAAAAAATTTATTCCATCCCAATGGCAGTTACATTGTACTGCAGTCCAATAAAGCCTCTACACTGTTCATACAGTAAATTGTCAGCTTACATACTCTCTCTATTATTCTTTTATCTTAAATATATTATAGAGCCTTGAATGTGCTGTAGAGAATTTAAAAGGGCAGTTTTAAGATGAATGGAGATGCAAGTCTTCAGTTTTTTATTCTCATTGCTTTAAAAGTTTTTAGTATATATTTTCGGTTGAAATATAATGTAGAAAGTGATTAAATTTTAACTCAATTGTCATATTAATATACAGGACTTTCATTTCAAAACTTCCCAGTCTAAATAATTATTTATTTCAATTAAATTTAGATTAAACAAAAACACGTCAATTTAGATGTTGAGGAGGAAGTTTAAAACCAGTGTTAATTGCAATTTATGTTTCACCCTCTTACCCTACGCCTCTTTGAAATTTCAAATGGCACCTTTATATTATGATACGTAAATTGAAAGACTGTTCAATGGTTTATACATCTTAGTCATTTTTCTCACATTTTTTGTTTTCTATCGTCGTCTGGCAACCTAGATTGTTGTTATTGTTTAGAAGTGAAGAGAATAAAACTACAAAGACTATTGAGCATTTAATGTAATATTTGTGTTTGGGTATTAAATTATTTAAAAATGGTGTTTACACTTAAAGAGAGAACAGATATCATTTTTAATTAATTAAATTTAGGAAATTACCCAAAATAAACTGTTTTCTCATCATACATACAACTGACAAATAACAGTCTAGGTTACTAGGTGATGATAGAAAACAAGAGACGTGAAAACGAATGAGACGTATAAACAATTGAATATTCTTTCAAATTTAAGAGTTGTAATATAAGGGTAGGGGGAAGAGAACTGGCCACCCTACCCCATTATTTCCTGGCCAAGTGGTGCCATGTTGGTATCACTTGTGAGGTTCAGACCTGTCTTTGGACAGTTGACTAAACAAACAATATAGGGGTCCTATTTGAAATTTCAAAGGTGGGGTGGAGGTAGGTGAAGGGGTGAAACTAAAATGAAGAGTCCACTGCAAGAATGATGGATGTCATTTGGAATACATTTTGCAGGAGAAGCAATTGAAAGTTTGAAATGCTTAGCGCTCAAAGCTTAACTGGGATTTTCCGATCATTACTGGACAATGATATCAGTGTTTTGCTCTTCCAGTCAAGTTAAACGACATAATAATCCCTTTTGCTTCCTGTGTTGAAAACCTTGGAGTTTACTTTGATACGTATTTAAACTGGAATAACCAAGTAACCCATATCACCGAAAAAGTGCTTTCCATACTACATTCCTTAAGCAGCATTCGAAAATTCCTCCCGCTATCACTCAAGAAAATACTAGTGGAAACACAAGTAATGCCCCACTTCGATTATTGTGATTTTCTACTGACTGACCTCAGTGTCAACCAGTCGCAAAGATTACAACGTGTTCATAATTCTTGTGTTCACTTCGTCTGCGATGTCCGTCGCCCTGACCACATTACCCCATCCTTCCAAACTCTAAACTGGCTACGGCTTAACGAACGTAGAAATTTTCATTCTCTTGTTCTCCTTTTCCAAGTCCTTCACACTTCTACACCTACCTACCTTGCCTCTTGTTTCAGTTACCTGTCATCATATCATAATCTCTTCTCACGCGCGCAAAATAGCCGCATACTAGCCATACCAACACATAAGACATCATTGTATTCATCATCATACACAATCTCGCTTTCGTGCTTGTGGAATACCCTACCCAGTGAATTTAGTAGCGTTCAAAAGGAAGCTTATTAAGCATTTTCTTACTGCGTAGAGTAGGTTTCATTTTTACTTCATCAATAAAAGAAATGCTTCTCTCTTCTTAACTTTTACAATAAACTGTCTAGCTTTTATTAATCAGTTAATCTTTTAGTACTTTGATTTTTATTGTATCTGTAAATTTAATATTAATTGTAATTATAATTGTAATTGTATTATTAATATTGTAGTTGTAATCCCCTGGTAGAGGGGAAGAGAAGGCCTGATGGCCTTATCTCTACCAGGTTAAATAAATAAATATAACTCTATGTACATTCTATATATCTTAAGCTATGCATTGACAGTCTTGGTTCATTTTCGACAAGAAAGTGACATCCATCATTCTTGCAGTGGACTCTTCAAATGCAATTAACACTGATTTTAAACTTGCATCTCAATATTAAGTTGACATGTTTGTATTTAAATTAAATTTAATTGAAATAATTACTTAGACTGAAAAGTTTGAAATGAAAGCCCCTGTATATGCACATTCCTGAAAGTTGACTGCAGTTGAGTCTTTTCTAAACTTAAACTAATTTGAAACGTGATTTTTAAGCTGTGTAATAGTGTAATTTTCAAGTGATTTTAATGTGGATGCACTTCTGCATCTCAGGATAAAACTTCTCTTGATATTTTGAATGCTTATAATACAGGATTTGCAATCTCGAGTGCCCCCAACACGTTCCGGCCGTTTCCTGGCCTGTTGCTAGCCCTCCACCTGCTGTAACTGGACCTGCTACTACCATGAAGTACGCATACAGAGACTACTCTGCAATCTTATGATTAAACTACAGGATTGAGAGTGTAATCAAATGCTACCACAGTGTTTAAGCTTACCTTGAATTACAACAAATGTTCAAATTGATATCCACCTGCTCATAGACAAGCTTCAATGAATTGTTGAATACTAGTCCCAATTTTCCTTACGAATGTCATGTAATAATGGTCGCTCATGTCATTTATGAGGTGCTTCCAAACTCCAATAACAATTATTCTGTGAATTTACATATCCTGATAAATGTGGTCACTCTTCGTCAGTAAAAAATATCACTTCTGGGTACACAATCCTGTTATGTACGCAGAAACCAATTACAAAACTGAATTCTAGCATTGCTTTGAGATTATTCACTCTTTAAGCTATTGAAATCTTGTACAGTCATAGTTTCAGTAATTTTGTTGCTGTATGTGCACATTTACCTGAAATTGGACACTGTAGTGCTGGACTAGTAAGAGATTGTTTTGGACTTGTTCCAATTTCGTTCAATTTTTCTTCTGATGAAACAGTCTTCCTTCCTTTTGCGTTTTTGTCCAGTGCCAAACTTATAACAAAATGTCTTTATCATTGACTTATTGGGACGTTTACACCAGCCAATTTTTTCATAAATTTAAATCAACACTGTCGATTCGATCTGTACTTATAAAAAATATTCAATAATAATGTAATGATACAGGCTGCTCTACGCTGTACTTCTTGTTTTAAAGCAGCGATGGCCAACTGGCAGACTGTGGGCCGGAGATTTAATTTTTTCTGGCCCCAGGGACTCTAGGTTTACTTTTTAAAATCATAACTTTGCTACTGCACTACAGGTTTTATTAGGACTCTTCACAAGTTGACAATATTTTGCAGTAGACTGTACACGTTCTCACTGTGTTGAATATTCTCTTTTAAGGAAGCCATTGGGTGAAATATCTATTTTATGTTTTTTTTTTTTAAGCTAGAGACTTGATTTTTTGTACACATACTCCGTAATAATGTGTAAGTTTCATATTTATAGGTTCAGCAGTTTAAGAATGATTTAAATTTTAAAAAATTAATAATTTGCATATTTTCACAATTTCATCTCTTTTGAAAGTTTCTGTGTTCTCACATTTTTTCGTTTATTTTGTAAAAATAGAGGAAAAAATTAAACCCATATTCATATTCAAACTTATAAAATTTACACACATTTTATTCAATAAATATTTTTTGCACAGTCATGCTCTTTTTGCATATTTATCATTGTTACATGCCATGTAACTTGAAGATGCAACACATTCAGTGGTTACTACGGAAACACTGGAAATAACAGCAAATACCTTACTATAATAATACCGGACAGCTAGCAGTTTTACGTGTGAACGATGATGGTGCTGCTACCTACCTGCTGGGATGGAGATACTCGCGAAACAAGCTGTAATCAACTGCAATGTATATTGTTGCTGGGCTAGTTCATTTGTTAATAGTTTCATGAATTAGTACTAGTGTTAAAATGTCAGGGTGTATATGTGCTGTTTATAATTGTGACAATTGCAGCATTACAAATTGCTCCAAATCGTACTTTCGATTTCCGACAGTTCATAAAACGTAAGTCAACAACATTCGTTAGTAGGCCTAATTCCTTCGTCTTTCTGTTGATAGAAAAATACAAATTAGTTTTTTATTTAGACCTAATAAATAAATAGAAGTTAAAATGTATTGGATTTTAAGGTTTTATCAAATTAAGTTTTATTGTTGTCCACATGCCTTTACTAATTATTACAAGCATCAGATTACTATCAATTTTATCTTTGCAGTTGTCAGCAATGCGTATATAAAACATTACTGTAAATTCATTCCTAATATCAGGTTGATTTTGTCTCGGTAAAGCAAAGAAAAATATGTAACAATTAATTACGGAAAGTAATATGAAGTGTGCAATATTTCTCATAATATGCAGCTTTGATATAAGATAATAATTTTACATTAAATATTATTCAACATGTGTTTCATATATAATTCCACATTAGTAACTCACGTTTTAAACAATAGTCCGAATCTCGCTATGTTAATATTTGTATATGTGGACGTAATTCCATCCCTCTGCGCTAGATGTCAGGTCCGCGATTTTTCGCACTCATGCCAATGTTGCTAGTATACAGCTGTCCGGTATTATTATAGTAAGGTATTTGATAACAGTGCAGTAAGTTACAACACAGCTGTGTTGTAAGTTTAGTAAATTCTCTATAAACTTGACATATGAACTCTGACAGAACAAGCTGTAACTTTATTTATTAACATTAAAATTGAACTTGAAGTTTGAACAATTATTAAATGTTATGGGATAAAGACTGTCATTCTCTTTATTTATAGAAAAAGATTCAGACACTTCAATTTCGTATATTGCAACAACTTTTTATTTATTTGAACAATGCATACACACAAAAGACAGTCGTATCAACAAATAAAACAAAAGAATACCTATAAAAACACAGTCACCTAGAAAATTACACACTGCCATTAACAAAATGGCAAATGCTCAGTTCAAAATTAATACATAATAAATAAAACAAAGGTATAAATTATGATTGTGCAAAACATAATCTGGAAAAGAAATAATTTATTCTGTTATTATTTTGTGGTGAGTAATGAGAAATTTTAAATTTAAAAAAATTAATAATTTGCATATTTTCACAATTTGAGCTCTTTTTAAAGTTTCTGTGTTCTCACATTTTTTCGTTTATCTTGTAAAAATAGAGGAAAAAATGATTATGTTTCGTGACGAGAATATTGTACGAAATGGAAATATAAAAATTGGAGATTTATCTTTTGAAGACGTAGAGAAGTTCAAATATCTTGGAGCAACAGTAACAAATATAAATGATACTCGGGAGGAAATTAAACACAGAATAAATATGGGAAATGCCTGTTATTATTCGGTTGAGAAGCTTCTATCATCCAGTCTGCTGTCAAAAAATCTGAAAGTTAGAATTTATAAAACAGTCATATTACCGGTTCTTTATGGTTGTGAAACTTGGACTCTCACTTTGAGAGAGGAACATAGGTTAAGGGTGTTTGAGAATAAGGTGCTTAGGAAAATATTTGGGGCTAAGAGGGATGAAGTTACAGGAGAATGGAGAAAGTTACACAACACAGAACTTCATGCATTGTATTCTTCACCTGACATAATTAGGAACATTAAATCCAGACGTTTGAGATGGGCAGGGCATGTAGCACGTATGGGCGAATCTAGAAATGCATATAGAGTGTTAGTTGGGAGGCGGAGGGAAAAAGACCTTTGGGGAGGCCGAGACGTAGATGGGAAGATAATATTAAAATGTATTTGAGGGAGGTGGGATGTGATGATAGAGAATGGATTAATCTTGCTCAGGATAGGGACCAATGGCGGGCTCATGTGAGGGCGGCAATGAACCTCCGGGTTCCTTAAAAGCCAGTAAGTAAGTAAGCAAAGAGAAATTTCCAGACTTCTATCCTTTGTTTATTAAATTCTATATGTTATAACTTGTATTATTCTTTCCACATAGCTAAATCTAATCTGGCCTCTGATGGAGTTCTTTGAATTAAATTTGGCTCTTGCTAGCTATTAAGTTGGTTGGCCAACCCTGTTTTAAATTGTACGTGGACTGTGATAATACAGCTGATAGTCTGAGTACCGAGAATTGTGTGTTAAGTACAAAGTCCGTCTAATTGCCCGAGTACCGGGTATCTTGCATGGACTTCCCTATATGGAGTTTCCAAGAGAGTGGAGACACTCGAGATTGGAAACCCTGTATGTACTTTTTAAATGTACTCAGATTGTTCTTCATGGTCTGTATTGTTTCAGAATTCTTACTGTATAGATGTCAGTGTTGCGAACAATAATTATCATGACCTTTATTTTAATCTTCTGTTCAAATGTTACAGAGATATGATGTTTCTCTTACCTGCCAAATTATATGTGGCAGGATGTTCGATACATATAATGTAAAAGATTATTTTTTTTTTTGTACTGTCTTTATATTGCTTGTCCTTTAAATTATTACTAAATGTTCTCGAAGTAATAAATGGATAATTGACGACATCATTAATTCCAGCAAGGTTCTGAAGTTCTCTACAACTTGAAACAAGCCTTAAACCCTGAACTTGCATATATGGTACTTAACACCGATGTAAAAGTCAGTACAAACAATTAATTACAGCAACAAAGTGAAACTAAGGGGTTTATTGTTAAAAATGATTTGTGTCAAAAAAATCCATTCTAGTGTTAATGAACTTCCCATTATATTAACAGATGACTCAGTTATTAGTAATAACTTTGCAGATTGTAGTTTCAAGTTAAATTGAATTTATAATTTCCTTCTATATCAAAATGCACCATTGGCAATACCAGTATTGTATCTCGAAATTAAAATGTACTTCTAACGCTATGATGTAATAACTGGTGGTATTATGAAGTTTATTTCTTAAAATCATTTCTCATCTTATGTTTTCGTTTAAGTTAGGTTCTTTGAATGGAGTTTTTTTCTGAATCTGTGAAACTTTTGATTTTAATGTCGTGTCTGTCTTTAAGAAAAGAGATCCCACTAGATTATAGAGCAATTCATATGATCTCAGTTTATCTAAGATATTTGAAATAATTTTACTGACGAAAGTTCGAAATTTAACTTATCACCACAGTCTACTATATACGGTCGCGAAGCTTGAGGTGATTTTTTGCAAATCTCGCGATAAAGCGCTCCAAGCGGTTAGCAACTAGAAACAATAGACTGTCCACGGTCGACTTTGGATTTAGAGTGGACTGAGTCGTATTTCCATCGAGTGCTAGGTCGTTGCGTATTTCGCATTGATGCTCGTGAAGAAAAATCCTAACATCTATTTCTTATTTTACTTCTAGATGCAAAAAGTGGTTAATAAACAGCAGGAGGGAAGATCTAATGACAAAGAATGAAGCATATCTGTATAATAATATAAAGTTTTGCTCTCTTCATTTCGAAAACATACAATTTATGAATGAAAACAAAAATTAATTAATCTGGAATGCAGTTCCAACTTTATTTGGTGTTTCAAATGAACCTGTTCTGTTATTACCTGCAGCTGAGAAACAAAAGCTTTGCGCTAATTCTACGTCTGTATCAGCTGATTCCTTGAATAATTGTACATTTTCAGACAATTTTGGCCTACTTTTTTTTTTTCAAAGGATATGTTTTTAATTATAGCTGTTAATTTTGTTGTTATTTTTATTTGTTACTTTACTAGAGACGTAGAAAAAGTAAGTCTGTTCGTTTTGCACAAACAAAAATAATATTAACCTATTTCTTGCAGGTATCTTCGATTTTATGGTGGAATTTAATATACTTCATTAAAATAATAAATGAACTTTATCCATTTAACATTTCAATAATGGAAGGAAGGTGTTAATTTTTCCAAAAGAAGACGACAACGAGAGTGTAACATATTTTGCCATCTGCTAGGAGAGATCTGTGATGATGAGGCAATAGTAGCGATCCTAGTGGTGGGCAACTACCCATGTTTGCATTTTTACTACATATTGAGCTTCGCGACTGTAGATAGTAGACTGTGTTATCACTATATGCTTTCTGAACATCAATATGTTTTCAAATCGAGTAACTCTGCTGAAAGTGCTTATATTAATTTATTGGAATATTCTATCAGGCTTTGCAACTGAATTTATCTGTTGGTATCAAATCCTTCCTGTGCTTTTAATTTAATACTTCTTATAATTGAATATTAAATTTTGTTAAAACTGAATGCTTTTTAATAAGAATATGAATTCTTGTGATTTAATTTTCAATTTTAGTAATACAATATCTCTTTAACCTGCTGATTCTAATACATTTCTAGGCCTTATGCTAGATGTTAATTTAAATTGATCATTACATTTGTAATATATTTTTACCAAACTTGAAGTTTGTTTTGCTGTTCAGAGTTTGAGATCTTCACTTGAGATGTTGGCCCTTCTTAAGATCTACTTTGTTTTAGCTCAGTCTATTCTGTCTTATAATATTTTGGTATGGGACCCCATCTCATTCATTCAGGCAATATTTCTCATTCACAACTAACAGGTCTTTATATTTAGAAGGCTAATTTTGAAGCCTTTTTCAATCACTGAATTCGTTTGGTATTATTTATTGTACGTCCTTTTTAATATATATTTTTGTATGTTAATGACGAGTTTATCTATACTCACATGGCAGTGACATTAAAACAAGCCATACTTTGTTGAAACTATATAATATATCTGGATATAATTACAGTTTTTCTGATTATTTTAGATTTTAGTTCAGAGGTGATTAACATTATATCAATATTTTTCTTAGATATAGTTACATTTCTGTGGCCAGGAGGAAAAAGGTCTTAAGTCAATTTTTTGTGAAAGTGAGATTTTTATATATTCTGAAAGCGGAAACAATTCTCTACAATCTGGTAAAATGGCTAAAGTCAAATAAGACTCCTGACTGGATTTATAGAGCGTTACCAAATGTCCTAAGTACTTTTTGAATCAGCACACACAGAATAAAGGACTTAAGAATATTTAATACTTTATTCCTTACAAACATCACAGTTTTACTTTCCATGCTTCCCTATTAAAAAGGTCTAAATTGTATTTTAGCCATTTTATCACATACTGATGCCCTTTCCTTTTAAAACTTTAAGCACCAGGGTAAACAGTCCTATAATTGTTTAAGATCCATTTTGCATTCCTAATAATTTACATTTCTCATTTATTTTGACATGAAAAAGGTCTTATGTTTAATAGTCCCTTCTACTCAGTTTGGCTTCTAGTCTTAAAAGGGCTTAAGTGCGGCTATTTTTGGAAATAATCAAGAAAATTGTTAAATGACCAACATTGCCTATTTTAGAAGAAATATAAACAAATAATATCTAGGAAAAATCTCTTAATTAAAAAAACTCTATAATTGACATCAATTTCAATCTTTCTTCTGCTTTCCTGAAAAGTATAAAATTTTTACTTAAGACCTTTTTCCTCCCGGCCACAGATTTATAACTTGCAAATAACATTTTCGAACAGTGAAATCCCCTTAAAAATGTTGATGTATTGTTCTTTTGATTGTATTATTTTATTTTTCAATAAATAGATTTCTTTTTGTTGCATCTTACAGTCTCTTTCTTCCTCTGGCTTTATGTTTTTGTCCCTGAGGAAAATGTTTGAAATAAACATTTATTATTTTTAGTTTAAGTTGAGGAATGCATTAAATTAAATCAAATCCTTACATATCTTCCAAGCCAGTGAGCATTAATTCCTCTTTTTCAGACTACATTTGAGTTCAGATTTTTATTTTGATAATATTATTTTGCAGAAACATTGTTCCAATTCCAAGACTGTCAAAACAAGAAAGAAGGCAATTGTTTGCAATGAAGGTAGCGCAGGAGGAAGAGGAAGAAAGACAGCGGAGGCAGCAGCAGGAGATGTGGCGCCATCACCAAGACCGTTGTCTGGCGCTGGGGCTGGATCCAGTTCTAACAGCTGCTTTTGATCCGCAGACAGGATATCCGTGCTTCTTCGATCCTGCATCCGGTACCTGGCAAGCTTACCCTCCACAAGGTAAACTGCAAATTCTGTATTATTGTTCCCATTGCATAGAATGCGCATCACAGTTCGAATTTAAAGAAGTTGGTTGCTAATGCTTGGTGTATTGGAGTTCTTCCATTTGTCTTACTTACCAGTATCATAATGACAGATCTGTAACTGTTAAATTTTTACAGTTCTTGAGGTCTGCCATATCCATTATAGTATTATCTTCTTTACAAAATAAAGAATTAGGAATAGGAAAAATATTTATTTTGTGCAGCCACACAATCATGTCCCATATATAATTGAAAAAGTGGCACAGCTTTTATTCGTGGACATTGTGGAATTAAATTTTTATTCGTTGATAAAATATTCCACTGCTTATTTACACTCTCATGTAGTTCTTATTGGATGATTTTCGTAATTATTAGTTTTAGGACTGAAACGATAAACATGAATTTGTAATTTGTTGGATGATTGTGTCCTTTCTTGCTAAGAAATCTGTCACATTACCAAGAATTCCACAGTGTGAAGATAAAATGTTTGGTTTTTATTTTTTCAGAACAAAATCCACTGCCATCGAGTGGAATGACTACAGAGATAGTTCCCTCACCCATGTTCAACCCAAACAATCCTGTGAGTCCCCATCTGCCAGGCATGCCCCCTCCCCAAGGAGTCCCTTCCCACGTAATACCTGGAGGACTTCCTCCAGGCAGTTATGATCCCAATAACCCTCACGTTCCTCACCAGCCAATGCCATTCGACCCTGGAAACCACCAGGTGAGTGGCATCCCTGCTCACCAGCATCATCCAACCTACTCTGATCCGCGGCCTGGTTCTGGACCGATCGACCCTACCCTGACAGAGTTCATCCCCCTGCCGAGCGGTCCACAGCCTCCCCCTATTTATCAGCACCAGCATCTGTACACCACTGCCCCCACACCCGGCCCCGGGACGGCGCCGTCAGGTGTGCCTGTGGAGTCACAACCACACTACCACCACATGCCCATCCAGCAGCCCTTTGTACCCGCCCCACCCCCTCCCATCCAGCTGCCCCCCAAGTGGAAATCTGCCAAGGATTCCGAGGGTCGCACTTACTACTACCACGTGAAGACACGGATATCGCAGTGGGAGCCGCCTCAGTGGACAGAGAACGAGCAGCAGCCGGAGTCTGAGACATCGTCCGAGTCTAGTGATGATGATGATGACGACGAGGAGGACGAGAGTTCCACCACGGAGGAGGAGGAGGAAGAAGGGGAGCAGGAGGAAAAGGTACGTCTTGAGCAGAGACACTTCCAGCTCCATGTATACAATCGAGAGAATAGTGAATGGTATTGCCACAAAAAATCGGAACTACATCTTACGTTACAAGCCCAGTCTTTATTGCAGGTATCCATTATACCAAAAATATTATTAGTACAATGTGGTCTGTTAGTTGCTGTGCACTTACAAGGGAAGTACCCCAGCTCGAACGGCTAAAACCGAGTGTAAATGCTTTTAAAATACAGAGCTGTGCTTGTTCTACCACCCATCAAGGTTATTTATCTGTAAAACTCCGCAGTCGTGTACAATCAGTGATTGAAGAATAACGAATATAATGACTAGAGAAGCACAAATCGCTGAAGAAACAACACCGTGTAACAGAAAGTTATGACAAGGAGATCCACAAAATACATAAATGAGGTATTATGTGGCAAGAAGCTACACGGCATTTGCTTTAAATAATATACGAGTATAGGGTATTTCAAAAGTCAGTTCAAACATTAAACCGCTATAAATATTATAATATGAAATAGGGAAAAAACAAAAACATCACAGTGTTGGGCAAACAACGGGGTTTACAAAACTTTGGGAAGATGTTCGCCTTTCTCTCGTTCAACGTACAGCTTTCTTTCTGCGACACCATGCACAGCATTTTGCAGATAATGTCTTGGAATATTGGCAATTTCTTGCGAGATGGCATCTTTCAGTTGCAGTAGGGTTGTTGGATGTGTGAGGAAAACTCGTTGTTTAAGGTAACTCCACAACCAAAAGTCGACCGGATTGAAATCTGGAGATCGCGGAGGCCGCATAGTTGAAAAGTGCCTACTGATGACTTTGGTCGGAAAACGAACCTTAATTGCGCGTGTTAACTCCACCATTAATTATTTTAGTAGGTTATTTTGCGACGCTTTATCAATATCTTAGGTTATTTAGCGTCTGAATGAGATGAAGGTGATAATGCCGGTGAAATGAGTCCGGGTCCAGCACCGAAAGTTACCCAGCATTTGATCATATTGAGTTGAAGGAAAACCTCGGAAAAAATCTCAACCAGGTAACTTGACCCGACCGGGAATCGAACCCAGGCCACTTGGTTTCCCGTCCAAACGAGCTAACCGTTACTCTAGAGGTGTGGACAATAATGGAATAAGACAGACTGTTACAATAAACGGAGAGCGCTACTACAGCATGTTACAGAACTTCGTCATCCCTAGACTGAGGAATCACAATATGGAAAACATAATCTTTATGCAAGATGGCGCTCCAACGCACATCTTTATCCCTGAAAAACAATTAATTACGCAGATGTTTGGCGATCGTGTCATCAGTAGGCACTTTCCAACAATGTGACCTCCGCGATCTCCAGATTTCAATCCGGCCGACTTTTGGTTGTGGGGTTACCTTAAAGAACGAGTTTTCCTCACACATCCAACAACCTACTGCAACTGAAAGATGCCATCTCGCAAGAAATTGCCAATATTCCAAGACATTATCTGCAAAATGCTGTGCATGGTGTTGCAGACAGAAAGCTGTACATTGAACAAGAGAACGGCGGACATCTTCCCAAAGTTTTGTAAACCCCGTTGTTTGTCCAACACTGTGATGTTTTTGTTTTTTCCCTATCTCATATTATAATATTTATAGCGGTTTAATGTTTGAACTGACTTTTGAAATACCCTATACTCGTATATTATTTAAAGCAAATGTCGTGTAGCTTCTTGCCACATAATACCTCATTTATGTATTTTGTGGATCTCCTTGTCATAACTGTCTGTTACACGGTGTTGTTTCTTCAGCGATTTGTGCTTCTCTAGTCATTAGATTCGTTATTCTTCAATCACTGATTGTACACGACTGCGGAGTTTTACAGATAAATAACCTTGATGGGTGGTAGAACAAGCACAGCTCTGTATTTTAAAAGCATTTACACTCGGTTTTAGCCGTTCGAGCTGGGGTACTTCCCTTGTTAGTACAGATATAGATTAGGTTGTAAGTTCGAATTAAGCTAAGGTTTTTTCTACATAGTAATGCAAGATATATTGATAGAACTGATTGTTCTTGTTGTGTGACATTTTCTGTACTCATTTGTTCCATTGTGACGTGATATTTAACTGTTCTAATTCAGTTGGCAAACAGCTATTGAAAAAGTAACTGGTGTAATATGAAAATTGGAAATTTATTCTTTGAAGAGGTGGAAAAATTCAAATATCTTGCAGCACAGTAACAAAATATATAAATGACGCCTGAGAGGAGATTGAATGCAACATAAACATGAAAAATGCCTACTATTATTCAGTTGACAAGCTTTCATCATCCAGTCTGTCTAAAAAAACTGAAAGCTAGAATTTATAGAACAATTATATTACTAGTTCTGTATGGTTGTGAAACTTGTACTATCACTTTGAGAGAGAGGAACAGAGGTTAAGGGATGTTAGAGAATAAGGTGGTTAGGAAAATATTTGGAGCTAAGAGGGATGAAGTTACAGGAGAATGGAGAAAGTTACACAGCACAGAACTGCATGCATTGTATTTCATCATCTAACATAATTTACTTACTTACTTACTTACTTACAAATGGCTTTCAAGGAACCCGGAGGTTCATTGCCGCTCTCACACAAGCCCGCCAGCGGTCCCTATCCTGCGCAAGATTAATCCAGTCTCTATCATCATACCCCACCTCCCTCAAATCCATTTTAATATTATCCTCCCATCTAATTCTCGGCCTCCCTAAAGGTCTTTTTCCCTCCAGTCTCCCAACTAACACTCTATATGCATTTCTGGATTCGCCCATACGTGCTACATGCCCTGCCCATCTCAAACGACTGGATTTAATGTTCCTAATTATGTCAGGTGAAGAATACAATGCGTGCAGTTCTGTGTTGTGTAACTTTCTCCATTCTCCTGTAACTTCATCCCGCTTAGCCCCAAATATTTTCCTAAGCACCTTATTCTCAAACACCCTGAACCTATGTTCCTAACATAATTAGGAACATTAAATCCAGATATTTGAGATGAGTAGGTTATGTAGTATGTATGGGTGAATCCAGAAATGTGTTAGTTAGGAGATCAGAGAGAAAGAGACGTTTGGGGAGGCCGAGACATAGGTGGGAAGATAATATTAAAATGTATTTGGGGGAGATGGGATATAATGGTAGAGAATGGATTAATCTTGTTCAGGATAAGGACCGATGGCGAGCTTATGTAAGTAAGATACTGGTGTAGTATTTAGTTGTTTAGTTAAGTTTTTAATTGTTGTTCTTTCGATTGAGGAACGTGCTTTTCTTGTTGAACACGTCTTTCGACAAGGTGATAAGTACACAGATTCAATGCAGGAGGCATGTGCTTAAAAATTCCGAGAAACAACTGTACCTCATCGTAATGCAGTTTGTTGACTTAGTGAGAAATTTCGAGAGACAGGCTCAATGTTAGATGGCGAACGAACTAGAAGGCCACCTAAACTAAACGAAAAGAGGATGTTGAACCTTACTCCATCTGACTTTTATTTGTGTATTGTAGCCACCCACACACACTTTGTGACTTAAAAATTGCAGTAACTGCTTACATAAGAAGCGTATCACAAGCAGAGCTGCAGAAAGTGTTTTCCAATAAAATTAAGCAGGTTCAGGTGTGTATAGCCACTCGCAGATGTCATTTCCAACATCTGTTATGAGTGCACAGTGACTTTCCAAACACCCTGTATTATTAGCGAGCACACAATGTTTTATCAACAGTAATCTCACTAGACGTTTTGATTTTATCGATAAATCTGCGAGTGGAACACGGGCAGATTTATCTAGAGAAAATCAAAACTCGAGTGGGATTTAATTGACTATTACACGATTAGAAGAAAGTATATAAAGATTAGAAGTAACGAAGTACTCCAATACAATAAAATATTAATTGACTTACGAAAATACAACTGTCTTCAAATGTATTATTGTACCATCTCAACATTACAAATATTACGCTAGATGCATGCTAGATGGCAGTAGTGAGCAATGCCTCCTCGTCGAGAAGTTCTCGATCTATTATACACGATGGGAATGTTACTAGTCAAGAAGGCTTTGTTGATTCAGTTTCATTTTTATTACAATGCAACATTCCACTTCAATTATCCGAATCCCAGTAATCAACGTCACTTGACAGATGATTTTCAATAAATCTTAATATTAAACAATCTCTGATACGTGACGATCCATAATATCATATAGCAGAAGCTATAACATAACCTAACTAATATACACAAGTGTTCGAAAAGTTTTAATTAACGACGATGACATAAAAAATAAACATGAATAATTTTAAAATGAATAATTATTGAATGTACAATTTTCAAATTTGAATGTGGTTGGTGGTTCAGTTGATGTTATATTGGACGTGTGCGTAATAGAAGTGGAACTCGTTGATTTAGGCCTACATGGTGTATTCAACTTATTCAGGACTTCTGAATGGTGCTCTTCATTTATTTGTAAATCGGATTTCAGAAGATGCATAGGTATGATCAGTGATTTTTATTAATTCTTGTTCTTGAATGCCACCAATGCGAGTCATATTTGAAACTGCTGTGCATCGACTGGAGTGGTTTGTAATTATATATATATATATATATATATATATATATATATTTGACGTCCAGACCAGTGCAGTTTCAAATGTTGGCAAACAAAGAAACAAATGCTAGGGACGCGATAAAATTAAACAAATGCTAGGGACGCGATAAAATTGTGCGATAAGCAGCCATGATTGGTTGAAATACGTCCTTTCATACCGTTTTATTGGTCAAAAGTAGTATGACGTAGTAAGAGTGTAATAGTTTAAATTAAATGTTTAATCACAATATACATAGCACAGATCAATTTTGGTTTAACATATGCATATGAATATACCGTATTTACCCAAATATAAGCTGCACCTGCATTTTTAGTTTAATTTTATTTATATAGGTTTGCATTTATTTCTTCAACACTAATACACAATATTAAGCTACAGACATATTTCGCCAGTCTTTATGTACTGAAAAAAGTGCTTTACATTCAAGTAATGGCTGAACATTAAACTGAAAGCCATTAACAACACATTACTTCTGCTACCCGATTTGTTCAGAATAATTGTGTTACTGAAACCGTTGTTCAAGGTTCTTTAATGTGTTGTTTCTCAAAACTCACTGGTCAGAAAATTGAAGGGGTGAGAATGATATAGTCTAAGCCGTACAGACAAAATTTTACAGAAGAAAGTATTAAAGGTTTAGGTCCAATGCTATTAGGTGCGGTATCTTAATTTGTTCGGCATATACTTACGTCAATTGTTGAGTAATTTTTATAATATTTTACTAGTAGCTTCCCTGTATGTGTAAGAAATGAACTCACACATAAAATCATTTTTGTTAAAACTGTAGCATTAGACTATCTCATTCTCACCCCCTTCAATTGTCTAGAGAAATCTTATATTACCTGTTTTGTGTGTGTGTATGTGTGTTTTTCTGTATAATTTGAGAATCTTCTTTTCTAATTGTAATGTTAGTTTGTTCAGATAATCCTGTAAACTTTACTTCCCAATTTAGTGGACTGTTTATGGACACCATCAGCCTCTTAGAATTTTACTAATAGTAATCTAATAACTGAAAAGACAGTACCGGCAGATAAATATTGTGCTGATGCATATGAATTTTTTTTATCCCTGTTAACAGTAATATAATTTGAGACAGACTTTAAATAAGAAGTTTTCTTTTATCGAGCAGACAGAAGAAGATGAAGACGAAGAGGATGAAGATGAAGTGGTTGAGGAGAAAGATGAGGTTGAGGAGGAGGAAGCAAAGGAAGTGGCAACTGTCAGTTCTGTTCCTGTAGTTGTTGAAGAGGAGATGGAATTACTGCAAGAGGAAATTGATCCATCCAAAGTTCAGCAGGAGGAACCTAAGAAAAAGGAAAAACGAAGAGAAGGTCTCGTTCAAGAACGTATAATTAGTGTGAGTATTGTATTGTATGTGCTCCATGAGCTGAGCATTCATCTTGCTCGCTATGCATGACATTCAAGGGTTCATTCCCCTTAAAAAGAAATAAAGCGAGCAGTCAGAAGTATTTATCTATTTATCAGCCTATATCTTTTTATCTTGACTGTGGACCTTTTTACAGAGTATTGTTATTCGAAAAAATAATTTTCGTGATTTCAATTGTGGTATGTCTTTGTGTAGCTAGAGTCTCTTTATAAGAGAGTTGAGACAGTAGAACTAGGCCTGGCCAACCTAATGCATAATCCAGCAGTAAGCACTTACAATGGATTTGCTCCTAGTAAATACAAGGTAATAAGTTTTCCGTGACAAACTAGCTGTAAAAAAAATAAGAATTATGTATAATATATAATACATTATATTAAACAGTAATAAATATATTATATAACTAGCCGTATCTGTGTGCTCCGCTGCACTTCTTAGAAATAATTATAAAGTAATTACATAATTAAAATAGGACGTTTGATCCAGGGAACATTCGTGTTTGATAGAAGGATAAATCGCTTAATATGTTACTTAATTTAAATTGCATCCAAATAATTAAAATGCGATCATTTTGGTCCAGAGACACTCATTTGGTGCAATGACAATTCCTTTAACATGTTTCTTATTTGTTATTACATGCAACCATAGTTTAATGAAGATTGACATATAATTTAGTTTTAATGTGTAAACTTTATATTACTTGCTATATGTTTCCATTGCATTATGGTAATAACTTAATCATTGTTTTCTACGTCTTCAGTAAATGGCGCTTGGCCCACTATGGTTCTGAACCCTTCAAATAACTTAAATAGTGATACAGCATAAACAGTGATGTGTAATTATATTTCTATCTTTCGAAAATGTAAGAATTCACGATCTCCTATGTACCATTACCATGGAATGAATAAATGTGTTTTTTTTCTTCCTACTCAAAAATTTTATATTTTGCACATGGGAATTACTGCAGGAACAACAACGCTACAATCTGAGGCGGCAGTGAAAACGTATTGTATTGTTATTTTAAAAGTCTTGTATATCCTTAAATATCAGTCCTATCAAAATTTTGCATAGAATAAAACTTATCGGAAATCATTTTTAAAGAAACTTTTGTTATGTAACATTTTTCAGAAAAAAGCAATAATAAGCGAGATATTTCAATTTATTTAATTCAGGCCCCTTTAAATGAAGTATTTTGAATGCCATATAGCCTAAAATCTAAATTACAACGAACTTAATTTATATTTCAATTTTCATCGAAATTCGTTCAGCCATTATCGCGTGAAAAGGTAACAAACATCCAGACAGACAGACATACAAACAAAAATTTCAAAAAAACGATTTTCGGTCTCAGGATGAATAATTATACATGTTAACACCAATTATTTTTGGAAAATCGAAAATTACCAGAAAAATTTCGGTTACATATTTATTATTAGTATATATTATATTATATTATATTATATTATATTATATTATATTACATTATATAAAAAGTGCGTTGATAACGGATGTACTCCGATAAGTAAGTTTTTAATTTGTTGTGGGGGGGCTCTTGAATCTCAGAAGGAACAACTTTTACAACAGCGCAACATAATCTGCTTGGCTCATTACCCAATTTTTTTGCATTGCATTTATTGCACATATATTTTATGTATTTTAACACGATTCAATTGAGCATAGTTAAAATTTGAATTATAAAATAATGGATTGCTAAGCTAACGTACTATTACTGCATACTAAATCAATACACTCTTGTTGTTCGTAAATTCTCTGAGATTAAAATTAGTGTGTACATAAATATTATTTTAAGAAATACAGAAAACGAATGTACAAAATAGCCTATCAAATTTTCTGTGCATAATAATCTATTTTAATCTTACCTGTCCTTGATTTACTCAGAAGTTACTGTAATAACATTATAGCATTATGTCCATCTAGAGGAACTACACTTTCCAATGGTGAAATAATAATTAATTATTGAAATCGGTTAATTTAGCTTCCGATATTACTTCATACAAACACAGAAACAATCTCTGTAGGCTATGTTTAATAGCTTTCGATTGTTGTTGGCCAAGGCCCCTTTTTCGATTGTTGTTGTCCAAGGCCCCTTATAGACGAAGTCATTTATTTCATTGCACCGTCTTAGATGGCATTATTTTAATGTTAAAACTCATTTATCTCATTAAATATCAGTTCTATCAAAATTTTGTAAAGAATAAAACTTATCGGAAATCATTTGTAAAAAAAACTTTTGTTATGTAACAGTTTTTACAAAAATCAATAATAAGCGAGATATTTCGATTTATTTAATTCAGGCCTCTTTATAACTCCTCTTTTAAATAAAGTATTTTGAATGCCATATAGCCTAAAATCTAAGTTACAACGAACTTAATTTATATTCCAATTTTCATATAAATCGGTTTAGCCATTATCGCGTAAAAAGGTAACAAACATCCAGACAGACATACAAACAAAAATTTCAAAAATGTGATTTTCTGTTTCAGGGTGGTTAATTATATATGTTAGGACCAATTATTTTTGGAAAATCGAAAATTACCAGAAAAATTTCGGCTACAGATTTATTATTAGTATAGATTATATTTCTAATTTGTTGAATATACTTCATCTGTTTGTAATATCTATGGTTTTACTTCTCATAGGTGATTTGTTTTTCCATTTTCTAGTCATTCATTGCTATCAAATCATTACATTTTTACGTAATTGGTAATGCTATCAGATAAAGATTTCATAGTTCCTAATTCAAAATAATTTTACTAGAGGATAAGATGTATGTGTCTAATGCTCAGAATTTGACAATAAAGTCATTCTTCTTCTCCTCGCCTCCCAATATTTCCTTAAATGTTGAAAGTGCATCACATGTTAATAAAATAAATGTCATCCATTTCTTATTCCTTTGAACACAAAATGCAATTTGGAAGGATGAAAAGGATTTATTATTTCTGTGTGATCAGATTTACTTATCAATAAATTAATGAAGGTGGTGATAACTGGTTCCAGACAATCAGAAAGAGATCATGCATTGCTTTAGACTGTCATTATAAAAAGACTTTGTGTATAGCTATTTCTCCTAAACTATTGAGAAGATTCTGTTCATATTCAATATCTTAACAGTTGGTATTATCTGGAAATGATGCTTATGAAATGTAATTCACTTTACGACAAAACTAATAGGTCATACTTGAAACAACACAGTGGCAAATTAGTTAAGTGTAATGATTGAATAAAGTGACAAATGAATCTGGATTGTCTGATTATATAGACTCTGTAACATGGAATTAGGATGCTGCTCTGCCTAAGCCAATACAGGCCACCTAATAAATATGCATGTCCTGTTAAAGTCAGCAGCATTCATATTTTGAAGTATTTTATCCGTGATTTCAGCCTCGTAGAGAAGAGGATAGACAAGACATGAAGAAATATCGCGAAATAAAGGAAAAATTACGGCGTAAGAAAGAACAGTCACGGTCGAGAGAGCGATCAGATCGGTTGAAGAAGCGCCATCGAGATGGAAAGCAGCGTTCAAGCAGTAAGTCCACGGAGAAGCCTGTCACAGTTGCAGCTGACACTTCCAGCGATGCTGCTAGAAAGATAAAGGACCAGTTTCGATTACATATGGCCGGAGTAATTGTACAATATCTGAATCCGTACCGCAAACCGGATTGTAAGACTGGACGAATAACGAATACAGAAGACTTCAAACATCTCGCTCGAAAGGTATGGTTGTGTTAGCCTCTCTTCTGTGATCAGAGTAAGACTATTTTTAATAGATATTTTCAAGTAGGTGTTCCATAAGCACTTAAGA
Source organism: Periplaneta americana (assembly GCF_040183065.1). Lineage (NCBI taxonomy): Eukaryota > Metazoa > Arthropoda > Insecta > Blattodea > Blattidae > Periplaneta > Periplaneta americana. The sequence goes on along the minus strand of NC_091132.1, from coordinate 4,516,018 downwards.
TGAATTGTACGTAGAAGTTATTCAATATTTGTAATGTTTTGAAGTTTAGGATGAAGTAAAGAAGCTTTAGAGCAAATTAGATGACTTTAATTTGGAATTGGAAGTGGTGGAATATTGTAAGTACATAATTTTCAAGGGCAAAAGGGTAAAGTTAATTATCCCTGAAACTTGGGTATCTTGTAAGGCTATAAATGCTTCTACACAGCTCAGTTTTCCTTGTGCATAGCATGCAATGTGGGAGAAGTATTGAAAGAATCAAGTTGAAAACTCGCGTTCAATTAAGATGCATGCGGATTTCGTGTCTACACAGTGTGCAGTGTTGAATGTCATCTTCATCATGTACAGTATATGTATATTTTTATTTATATACAGATTTCTAATGTTTGCACATCTTTCAGCCTTATCTTGTTCTCCACTCTTCTCTGTCCATCCACTCCATGTCGTTCAGTGTGCACTCATCCCTGTTCTGATCTCTTGTAACCATGAATGTCGAGGTCTGCCTTTCCTTCTTATCCCAGACGGATACCATTCCAGCACCATTTTAGGTAACCTTTCTTCTGGCATTGTCACATGCCCATATCAGGTCAACTGCATGGATAAATATATAATAGGATGCGAAACTTACTGAGTTTCCCGTAACACGTACTAGAGGCGCTGTTGTAGAAATTGATCATCTGTTTGTGGGAGGGGCGTTATTACATCTAGCAGCGCACCAAGTAGTGAAAAGAGTAATTACTCCATGCATTTAGCAGCGTGCCTGGTGACGAAAATGTTAAACTGTGCAGAAAGTATTCCCTCCCACCCTCATCGATATTCAAAACTAACCCAATTTAAAATAAAACATTTACATTTTTATTCCTCACAGCATAATATAATGAGAATTCTTACTGAAGCCAACAGGAAGATAAAAGATACGATGTGTTTTACACTACCCGATTAAAATATAACCAGACAGAGACAAAAAATAAAGCAAAATGTTAGATAATTGGGATTGTATTCTTTGGGTATTTATTGTACAGCAAGAACTACTTAGATAGTTCAGTTTATTATATTACTATTACTCTACAATACATTCAACAACACTAATTTTACAACATCCATAAACATCACTGTTTAACATACACTGCTTATACACACATATCACTTTATGTTCACTTATTAGCAAGTTTCTATCTGCCATCTCGTTTCCTCGACTCTCGAGTAATATCTCGAATGGATAAATAAAGAACTCTGGGTCATGTACCCAACACTAACATTTACCACCTACGACGTTGGGCGCTGATCATCTTATTTCAGCCCCCCACGGCTAGATGGTGCTGACCGCAGTTTTGCATCCTATTATATGTTTATCCATGTCAACTGCTTATCCATCTCACATAATCCAAAACAGAATGTTGAATGTTCAGTTCATTTCTAAATTTTTTATAATTTCGAATGTCTTGCTGATCATCTTAAAAAATCCATTTCTGTTGTCATGAGTTTTGATGCTAACTTTGTATTAAATTTCCATGTGCGCGTGTGTGTGTGTGCGTTAATAAATATTAAATACCAATCCAATACCCTCAGGCCTATTTGATCCTCAAAATTGTGGTTGAATACTCCATAGCCATTTGTACTTGCGATAATCTCCAATAAAGATAATTGTACTTGCTGCCATTTCCAGCTTAAAAGGTTAAACATCACCCAAAAGAAAGAAAAAAAAAATAAAGCATTTTTAGTTTATTCGTGGCCACTTGGGACAATCAGCTGCTTGCTACATGCTACTGCTGAACGAAATAACGCACAAGACACCCACCAGCAATGAATAGCTTTCAATTGCTGCGTGCATTCTCATTTTAGTGGAAAAAGGCATGCACAATTGAATGCATTTCATTTACTCATGCATGCTCTCTTGAATACCTAAAGTTGAAAGAGAAATTGAACTGTGTAGATACACCTTTACAGTCCTATTCCTTGTATTCATTGGCAGCTTGTAAATTCAGGAGGTTGTTTTTCAATAAATAAAATTATATTTCTTTCTTATCTTCCTTTGGTAAACATCACTTTCATAACAAAATCGAAATTATTTTGTTAGCTAAGATAAAACCTCTAGATATTCCATATCATAGCTTTATACCGGATACAGAATACTTAACATCCATAATCACACTTCAGTCAAAATGTTTATCATATCTTCTCATCTAATTTTCAGTCTACAGACGAATTTCCCCAATTTGTTTCGATTATTATAGGAGACATTTAATTTTTTATATGCTACTTTAGCATTGAAGTTCAAAATGTCCAATTTAGCCAGAAATTTTTCAAATCATTTGTTGCCGAACAATTTAGATTTCAAGATATGTAAAGAATGTCGATCTTTCTATTATTTTAAATTTGAACTGATAATGTATTGATCTCAGTCTGTTTGCTTGCAGTTGACACACTTTGTGATGCTGAAGGAGCTGAAACACTGCCGCAGTGTTGAAGATCTCGAGTGTAATGATAATGTGAAGCATAAAGCACGTGATTTTATTAAGAAGTATATGGCGAAATTTGGAACTGTTTACCAGAGACCAAAAGACGATGATTAAGTTGCGGTTGCTTTATTAGAAGCGTCTATATGTGTATATATATTTGTGTGTGTGGTTGACAAATGATCGTTTAATTTGTACATGTGAAATTGGGAGTTGAAATGCGATTTTGGAACTTGGTAGTTTCAGATCTGGAGCCGAATGCCTATGCAGTGGAGTTTCCAGACATGGGTGCATTTAAGTATTGCAGTGATCACCATGAAATGTTATCCTGGAATCGAAGATTAATCATGTTTAATTAGTTCCCTATGATATACATAGCCATGATTCTCGCATTTGTGCAAACGATGTTACTTTCTTGTTTGACGAATTATAAATCTTGTTCCTACATACCAGGTGTGAACTAGGAAACGTGGCATTTGTTACAATGTGTATTTTGTTTTGTTGATTATATGTGAGAAATATAGCCAAGAAACTGCCCACGTAGGAATCAGAATCCAAATATGTCAAATTAAAGCCAATGATCGAAGTTAAGCCCTCTTGTTAATGTTATTTTATAGGCGAAATACTGTAAATGTGCCATGTGTAATAGCTGTGGGTTGGATTACATAGTTATGTCCCTCCATTTCCAGGGAGAAACGTGTTTTACCATTAATGACCATTCCTCCGCGAGATCAGCAAGCAAAGAAGAGTTGCATATGATTTTAATTTTACTTTTTAAAGTACAACAGATTATATGGCAAGGAAGCTCTGCAGCTGCCAGAATGGAAACAGGAACTATACGATGATATATTTGTTTTGTTTACAACTTTGCATCTCGAAGTAGCAGTTCATAAACTGTAGACCTGTATATTTAAAAATAAAAGAAATTGTAAAGGCTTCTATTTATAAAAAAAAATTGTTATTAGTGAATTGAATGCATTCATTTCGATGTGTACAAGAGAAGCATGAAATGGACATGGAGGTGATATATTTCCAGTGCAAATCATAGGTCCTTTTAAAGTTGGACATGCAAGTTTTCTCATATTTTATTCTTACATCTTTATTCCATTATGTCGAAGCATGTAAAAACATAATGCAAAATGGCTCCTTTGAATTAAAATGCCCAGGCAAGCTCACTTGAGACTATTTTACAATTCTCGGGTGGGTGTGTAAAGAGAGAGAACTTCATAATTGCGAAAAATAGTTATCTAGCTACAAAGGCAGACCACTATCTCCTATACCACTGTGTACAGAGGGATATCTCATATCATCCATGGTTGTGGAGTATTTTTATAATATATTTCGAGGGAACTCATAATTTCGACATACTTCATGTGTGTCTTTCTTTGTAGCTAGAGAACTGATTTTGAGAAGTGTTTATCAATCAGTCTTAATACATCCAGCTGTTTGCTGACAACATAAAGTCCGCTATAGTCCACTATAGTCTATTCAGTTGTTGTTTTTCACGAGAAATGAGGGGTATTTTGATCAGTGTTCATTATAGATGCCTGTTGCTAGTAGCCAGAGTTGGGGTGTAGTCAATATATACTGCAGGACTGTGTCTTCTGCAACTGGTACTGATGATTTTAATTTACTTCTTTTGTGGTTTATGGATGGACAGTATAGAAGAATGTGTTCCAGATCTTCATCATGACAGACAAGTAGGATTATCAGAAATGTGAAATCAGTGTAGGTACAATTGAGTGACAATGTGACCTGTTCTAGCTCTTGTTAAAAATGTTTGAACATATCTGGGCAAGTTTTTTACATTTCCAGGTCATTTGGTTTCTTTTGTACGGACTGTAAAATTTTTCCTTTGTCAGAAGGGAGCCAATTGTTGATCCATAGATTTGTAAAATGAGAAGTGTTTATGGAAAACAATATAAGTGCCAAGAAGCTTTATTTCGGTTTTTTAATTGAAAATTTGTTATGCAGTGTTGCTAACACTAGAAAAATATGTGTGTGTCTAATACTGTGGATTTAACAATGAAGTCATCATCCTTCTTGCTTCCCAATATTTTGATGCAAGGTCCACAAATGTCCTAAGAGTTTCACAATTAGCCAGGTGCTCCATCTCCATGTCCTCTTCTCTGGTGCTCAGTAAGCTTTTAGGTGAAAACATGGTGTCCTTCAAGAAAATGGTTAAAATCAGCTCATGAAAATGTTGCATCCCTGTATAAAAATATACAACTACGAAACATTCACATTTATTTCAAACATATGCCGAAAAAATCCACTTGATATATATCCATAAGTTTTTTTTTTTTTTCCTGACAAATTTATCATCTGGCACTTACACTATTTTCCACAAACACTCCTCAATATTGAAGTTATCTCTCCTTACATACCCGCCTGAGAGTTATAAACATTAGAATCTTCATAAATATCAGTAATAAAATAGCAATAGTTTGTGCGTTTAGAGATTATTGTGGCACAGTTGATCAATCTGTGTATGATGTCCAATATCTTGGGTTCAAACCAGGCAAGGAGTAAAACTGGCTGTCATATAACAAAAGGTTGACTTCTAACAAAATTCTCAAAATGTCCTCTCATTTGTCCACTTACAGTTTCAAGTATTAGATGCATGTGGCTCTGCCAATAAGTTCTCAGGAGTGCCCTCTGGTATCTAAAAGTAGAATATGAAGATTCTTCTGTAACTCATCATTGGGTGTAACGAATTCTGAGATGCAGATGTCTCAAAATTCTAGAAAGTCGTAGCAGACTATATCCTGTAGTGTTAGAAACTGTGTTATGAAGGACTAAGGAAGCTATGAATGATAGGATGCAAATTATTTTCATTGTCATATCCAAAATTTCAGCATGCGAGGTCTACTTTCTTCCCTGCTAGTTCAGTAAGTGAGAAAAATCTATTATAACTGAAGCAACATTTAATAATATGTGACATACTTACTTACTGGCTTTTAAGGAACCCGGAGGTTCATTGCCGCCCTCACATAAGCCCGCCATCGGTCCCTATCCTGAGCGAGATTAATCCAGTCTCTATCATCGTATCCCACCTCCCTCAAATCCATTTTAATATTATCTTCCCATCTACGTCTCGGCATCCCTAAAGGTCTTTTTCCCTCCGGTCTCCCAACTAACACTCTATATGCATTTCTGGATTCGCCCATACGTGCTATATGCCCTGCCCATCTCAAACGTCTGGATTTAATGTTCCTAATTATGTCAGGTGAAGAATACAATGCGTGCAGTTCTGTGTTGTGTAACTTTTTCCATTCTCCTGTAACTTCATCCCTCTTAGCCCCAAATATTTTCCTAAGCACCTTATTCTCAAACACCCTTAACCTATGTTCCTCTCTCAAAGTGAGAGTCCAATTTTCACAGCCATACAGAACAACCGGTAATATAACTGTTTTATAAATTCTAACTTTTGACAGCACACTGGATGATAAAAGCTTCTCAACCAAATAATAACAGGCATTTCCTATATTTTTCTGTGTTTAATTTCCTCCTGAGTATCATTTATATTTGTTACTGTTGCTCCCAGGTATTTGAATTTTTCCACCCCTTCAAAGGATAAATTTTCAATTTTTATATTTCCATTTTGTACAATATTCTCGTCACGAGACATAATCATATACTTTGTCTTTTCGGTATTTACTTTCAAACCTATCTCTTTACTTGCTTCCAGTAAAATTCCTGTTTTTTCCCTAATCGTTTGTGGATTTTCTCCTAACATATTCACGTCATCCGCATAGACAAGCAGCTGATGTAACCCGTTCAATTCCAAGCCCTCTCTGTTATCCTGGACTTTCCTAATGGCATACTCTAGAGCAAAATAACGTGTGAAATAGCATTCCAAAACTATATGGGAAGAATGAGTGAAGCCAGTGTAGTAAAATTTTTACTTACTTACAAATGGCTTTTACAGAATCCGGAGGTTCATTGCCACCCTCACATAAACTCGTCATTGGTTCCTATCCTGAGCAAGATTAATCCAGTCTCTATCATCATATCGCACCTCCCTCAAATCCATTATGAGGACACATGCAGCCTTCTGCTTGTATATTTTTAAACCAGTAACTGTATACAGCACCAAGGTGGACAGCTATTTTGCTGCAGTAATTGGTTGAGTGCTGGTTTCAAACATTTCAGACAGTCCATTCAAACAACATTGTACTGCAAGTTGCCAATAAGTGTGATCGTGATAATTATGCAAAGTTGAGGCTTCCCGTGTAAATATTTTCGAAGTATAGGTTATTAATTCTACATTACTTCAGAGTAAGTTTTTATTTGGGCATTGGACATTTCTTGCTTCAAAATATCAGTTTTCATGTTGCAGTATGTATCACCGGGGTTACAGTATGGCCACTTCTGTGGTGTGTGATTAGTAAAGATAATTTTTTAGAAACTTAAAATTAAAGATTTAGCACTTTTAAAATCAAATTTAGTATCGATCTTCTTAATGTATCCAGCTGTTTGCTGACAACATAAAGTCCACTATAGTCCACTGTAGTCTATGCAGTTGTTGTTTTTCACGAGAAATGAGGGGTATTTTGATCGGTGTTCATTATAGATGCCTGTTGCTAGTAGCTAGAGTTGGGGTGTAGTCAATATATACTGCAGGGCTGTGAAAAAAAAAAATCAAATTTAGCATTTTATAACATTTTTAATGTTAGAAGTAGCATTTTGTAGAGTTAAAAAATTCAGTGTGTTTAACAGGTGCATTTTATAAATTTTTTAGATAATAAGTAAGTAAAGGAACATATAAAATTAAGTGACATAGTGGACATTAAGAAACATTCGAAAAGATATTGACCTGCTAACATAAGAAGACCGATATGCATTTGAAATCAAATCAGTATTCAGGACAAAAATAGTTTTATTTCATTTAAAGGCGCTCATTGAAAGTTTAACATCAAACAGATTTCAGTGTTACTCTCCTGTAATCTGTTTCGCCTGTCAATTAAATTGAACTTACTAAAAATGGTTCTGCATCCATGCTACTGGTAAGTGACCAGGTGGGCTGAATAGTTGCTTGGGCTAAGAGTGGAAATTTTATTTGCATTGCTAATAAAATTTGCAGGCAGTAAACTTCTAACTTGTCTCTAATAACTTGGTTCTTAAACGTTTATGAAAATAATTATAATCGCACAAAAAATTGTCTGAGTCTACAGGAATAAAACATGAAATTCTTGTCCTAGTAGCCAGCATTTTTTTATGGTTTATGGTTCTGATCTGACGAGCCACTGTGGGATTGAAAAGCTCGTTTACAGATTTAAAAACTTTTATTTACAAAATATGTCTCATAAAATGTAATTTCGCATTTTATTGCAGATTTCTTCTTCTTCTTCTTCCCTTCAAGTATTAGGCCAAATGGCCTGTTACGATCTCACAGTTGAATTTTCAATCCAGCGCTTCTTTGGACGACCAAGAGATCTCTTCCCATCTGGACGATAGTGGAGCATAACTTTTGGGATTCTATCTCTATGCATGCGATGCAGATGATTTATCCAGTTATGTTTTACGTGATTAATTACAGGTTCTAGTAATTCTTCCATTACATCTTCATTGTGTTTGTGATCCCATTTCGTATATCCCGCTGTATATCTCATAAATTTAATTTCATTAGCCGTTATTCTGCTTTCGTCTTTCTTCCTCAATGTCCATGCCTCACTGCCGTAACAAAGTACAGGTCTCGCCAAGGTCTTGTAAAGGCGAACTTTGTACAAGGGAAGGATTCATAATGTTGTTAATTATTCCCATTGTTTTGGTATATTTAGAAATTTTCTGTGAAATGTCTACTTCATCGAAAAAAGATAATGTGTATCCGAGATATGTAAAATAATTGATCCTTTCTAATATTTTTTAATCCAAACGTATTTTGCTAGGCACAGGGTATTTTCTGCAGAAGGCCATAATTTCAGTTTTTTCTTTATTGATTTTCATATCATATTTAATTCCAATTTTTTTAAAATGAAAAATTGCAGATTTAGAAATGACAATAATATACTAAATATGCTTTTAAAGATAAAATCACTTATTTTCATATCACTTTCTCACATTTTGCATTGATTGCAAAAGTCTATCATCTCTAATGATTAGTTTGCCTGACGATGAATCACAAGGTCTCAAATTCAGTTCCCTTATACAGTGTACTCTATTATCCGTGGTGATGGAGGAGCTGGACTGAACAGTTAATTGAAAAAGTTGGATAATCTAAACCATAAAATATTTTCATAAATTAAGTGCATAATACATACAGTTTCGTAATTTCCTCCGTGGTGTTGTTTTTAACAGGCTAGATAGTGGGTCACAACGTAAGTAATCTAAGTCTGGTTGTCAATGATGGATTTTTAAAGGCCAAGGAAATTCCTTGTTATGGCTATCTGCGGAGAGATAGGAACAGTACATATCTCGTGCTGTGGATCTACATACTTCATACACTTTGTCCTTTTTCATTAAATCACACTGAGTTGTAACTCCAATCTCGTATTCTGGTGAGAGACGAGTCACGGTTTCCCCTTTTCCCAAACCGGTCAATTATTTGTCCTTTTTTTTTTTTCGATATTTATCAACACATTTTCTTTTGGCACTTGTGAAAGAAATTTTGCATAGAAGTTTCACAGTACGGCCACTGGAACAGTAGGACAAGGACTGAATGGTGCACAGTTTGCTGTAAATTATGCGAAGTTCTTGCTGTTATTTCTTTGAAAATAGTGAATATTTTACAAGTTGGGAAAACACTCACAAGCAACTTCCTATTGGCAGCAGTGGCAGCAATACTGTGTAAGGGTAAAGGCTTGTAATAACACACTCTTGAAAAAATACGTAGTAATGTAAGGTACTGTATAGTACATGTTTTTTCTGCAGCAAAAAAAAAAAGAGAGAGAGCGAAAGAAAGACAGTTGGATAATCCATCGATCGGTTAATAGAGTGACGGATAATCAGGGCTCTACTGTATTCCCAACAAGTTTTCAAGCGTGTATAGTCTGGTGAAAAGGTGATTAATAACACTGTTACACCTGGTGGGACTTGCAATACCTCTACTCTATCTGGTAGTTAGCAAGTTTACTACTAGATGACAGGTGTCAGCTAGGTCCTAGCATTTCTGTGGCTGTAGCATCTGTAATTGTATTAATGAATGGAAAATGAACTTCAAGTCAGAGTTCTGTCTGTATGATGAAGTTGAGAGTGCTTAATGCATGTAGACTTTAATTTTTTCCCACAATTATCAGTTTGTGGGTAAAACTCACTTAAGAAGAATATGCTTGCTAATTCATAAATGACTCCTGTGTCATCATCATGATCAACAGCAGAGTCCACACCTGTGGAGTAACAGCTAGTGCATCTGGCCAAGAAACCAGGTGGCCAGGGTTCGATTCCCGATCAGAGCAAGTTACCTGGTTCAGGTTTTTTCCGGAGTTTTCCCTCAACCCAATATGAGCAAATGCTGGGTAACTTTCGGTGCTGGACCCCGGACTCATTTCACCGGCATTATCACCTTCATCTCATTCAGACGCTATATAACCTAAGCTGTTGATAAAGCGTCGTAAAATAACCTAATAAAATAAAAAAAATCAACAGCAGAATCAACCACAGTTTACAGCTATGTAAAATTTGTTGCAGTCCCATGACAGAAAAAGCTGTTAAATCCAGCACTTCATTTGGCTCCCATTCTGTGTACAGATTCTAGTCAATGTTGTTGGTGCCAGTACACGTTATTTTGTGTATTTAAATATTTGTCATTCTAATTTTTTTATCTGCTAAATTTCTCAAGAATCTTGTTTTACCACCTCTATTTTCCATGCATGCTCTTTTCCCATTGTTCAAAACTCAGAATTCTAAATAAACATGGCAAATGGCATTACCTTGTAAAACTTCAATAAAATTTAATTTACTGTTCCCACTTGGTCTGTCTGCACAAAATTTTATCATCAGTCCACGAGAAATGAATTAATTTAGCTTTTAAAGTTAAATTGCTGTATAGAAAAATAAACATCCAAGTTGACAAGTTAAAAATAACTTTGATTCCATTTAACTCTTGAGGAAAATTCCAATACTCTCTTTAAAGAAGGAGCCTTAATGTTTGTGTTGGAGTATTCCAGTTTCAATAGCCTATTTAATTTGCCACACTGTTTTGTGACGGTCTACAATTGCAACTATTTATGTTGCCAGAATAACAGTGCATAAAGTGTATGTATTTATTGTCATTAAAGTGAGAGAGAGAGATTGTTCATGTTTTCAGCACAATATTTACTTAAAATGCCCTTCTATTACAAAAATTTGATGCCACTGGAATAGTGATAAACACTATTGTAGTTATAAAGTAATACAGTGAACTCTGGATATAGTGAACCTAAATCATTGATCCTGATCTGTATACATTAAAAAGTACATTAATATTTCCGTTTATAGCGAACCTCAAAAATTGAAGTTACAAGAGTTGTATCCTGAAAAATTCTTATTTGAAGTCAGACCTTGTACAAAATTGAAAGAATGTGTTGAGCACAACATTCTAAGTTTCTTAGTCCTTTAGTCAAAGGACAAAGGTAGGATTAGTGATTCCTAGACAGTGAGCTGTACTGTAAATCCAGGCAACACGTGACGACCTTGTCTCACTCCACCGTTGAAGGATTGCCATTCTGTTCTCAGGCACACTACTCTACTGTTATCTCTAATTCTCCACCATCAAAGGGTTTGCTTTTGTTCTCAGAAACATTTCCATTATGATGGATAGTATTGAAATGACGGAAAATGAAAGTGCCTTCTTTTATTAAAAGGGGACAGACATGATGTCTAGAGCATAAAATAAATAAAGATAACATTCCAATGGCTTTCAAACTGCATCAACCCTCTCCCAGTTTCCGTTAAGTGACCCGGGAAATTTCAAGGCTGAGTACGCAGCCTCTGATCAGTCTGTTTCTAGTGTTTGAACAGTGAATGTACTGTATAAAAATGTCGAAGCATAAAATGTTTTCTTTGGAAGATAAGGCAAATATTATAAGCAGGCTTTGGACAAGACTTTAGGTTACGTTAACTTCTACTATACTGGTACTTTGTTTACAATGTGAGCGGAGAGGAGAGAGGCAGCAGTCTCTTGTGCTATTGAGTTCGTACTTTGGTGGAGATAGAAATAAGTAATAGCCTACAGTTCTGTAATATAAGTTTTAACGACAAAAAATAACATTAATAAAATGACAAAGCTGTACTCTGGCATATTAAATAACACTGGGTAACAAATTTTGAGCAAACTTTTGTTTCTTCTGGTTTTTTGGTTTCATATTGATAAATCACACACGCTGAGTTCAGAAATATCAGTATTTTCATTGTAGCATCAATAGTTCTTTGGGAAATTAACTGTGTATGTTTAAGTGATATGCATATTTATTAGGCCTACCAGAAAGAATAATGACTGTATAGTATAATATTTACGATGGACAATACTTATTGTGTTATACAATAACACTTGAATTAAGTATGTTAGAAATGCAGATGTGATCCTGCTTTCCTTTTGTGTTGCAGATTACTATCCCTGACCAAACCCCACACATAGTCTCCCATCATGGCTGTATCCCGTTTTCCTTGATATCGCAATTCCATACTCTGCATGTCTTGGTGGAATCGTTTTCCATATTCTTCAGACACATCGCCTAGATTCTGCATAAAGAAGTCCAAATGGGAGTGCAGGTAATGCAGCTTTGTTGACATTCTGTACCTAAGTTATGATATTGTGACAGCCCTATCGAAACTCGATCACGCGTCCCACAGAGGGCAGGGCGCGCGTGGAAGGATCGGGCGACGCAGCAAATGAAGTTGCGCACGCATCTACTTCCTAGGGCATGTGCTGTGTGATGCGAGGAAAAGGGGGGGGGGGAACTGGAAGCCAGGCGAACTGATTGTCATAATGAGAATGATCCCGAAATCGTGGTTTCTGGAAAGTATGGCTTAACTTATAAAAAGCAAGCAGCCTTCGAAGAGAGTTGTAGTCGTTGCTAGTTTTTGGACAGCAAGCCAGCCAGTCTTGTGTAGCAGTGAACCCAGCTTCGAGACCGGAGTTCGACTTGAGTGTGTCCGCAGCTGTGTGAGCATCCAGTGGACTGTCGCCGAAGTCCAGAGTTCGAGTGCAGTGGACCGCAGTTGGGGGACCTGAGTTCGAAGTTCAATCGACTGTCTCTGAAGGTCTTGGGTTCGAGATACAGTGAACTTGAGTGACTGAGCTAGAAGAACTAGCCAAGGCAAACGAACTGTGAACTGACAGTTCTGTTTTGTAAATAATGCTTGTGAACATTAGTTAAGATTAGCAGTACATTGTTGTTCTCAATAATCCAAGTAAATTGTCATTGTCGTCTGTGGAGTGCAATAACGAATACTGTGTTGCTGTGTGGAGTGGAAATCCCATTGTTGACGGGAGTGTTTAAATTAAATTGTAGAAAGTGATTATTGTTGTTTTGAATAAAAGTTACATTCTTGTTTGAATTAAAAGTTACAAAATGTATGTAGCAAGTTCTCAATCTGCTCTCGGTAATTTGCACTCTTCTTATTGCCTAGGAAGCCTTGCACATTACAAAATGCTTGCCAGGTACTTGATTCGAGTGGTGTCATTTTTGTTCCAACTCTATGGACTCCAGCATCAGTATTGTGTCAAATTAACAACAACTTTCAAGGACTCTGGCATTGCCATGTGTGATGACGCTAGTTATTTTATTGCTAAACGCACATCCTTAAATATATTGCTGATTAACTGCAAATGATCATACAGCTGTGGAGATATCAACGATTTTGCAACTTTAATTTAGCTGAACTTGGTTCAGTATCAAATGTGTTAATCACTTCAACAATCTGGTTGTAGTGTTCAAAGCATACGCAGGGACATCAACCAAGAACCCCACCGTGTTACAATGGGTTTGGGTTGGCAAAGGAATTCTTGGTGCTAATTCTTTAAATTTAAGTATCCTAGAAGGTGCCTTCTTTCTCACATTTGAGATGAAATCATCTACATCAGAAAAATGTTTCCTAATTTGTTCTGTCACATGGTGAGCCAAACATGTCAGATGCATCATTCTGGGATAGCATTCCTGAATTTTGGAAGCAGCTTCGATTGTCACAAATAGTAATATTTCCTCTGTTTTTATTCCTTCTGGTCAATCAATCAATCTATCTTCTTAATGTATCCAGCTGTTTGCTGACAACATAAAGTCCACTATAGTCCACTGTAGTCTATTCAGTTGTTGTTTCTCACGAGAAATGAGGGGTATTTTGATCGGTGTTCATTATAGATGCCTGTTGCTAGTAGCCAGAGTTGGGGTGTAGTCAATATATACTGCAGGGCTGTGTCTTCTGCAACTGGTACTGATGATTTTAATTTACTTCTTTTGTGGTTTATGGATGGACAGTATAGAAGAATGTGTTCCAGATCTTCATCATGACAGACAAGTAGGATTATCAGAAATGTGAAATTGGTGTAGGTACAATTGAGTGACAATGTGACCTGTTCTAGCTCTTGTTAAAAATGTTTGAACATATCTGGGCAAGTTTTTGTACATTTCCAGGTCATTTGGTTTCTTTTGTACGGACTGTAAAATTTTTCCTTTGTCAGAAGGGAGCCAATTGTTGATCCATAGATTTGTAAAATGAGAAGTGTTTATGGAAAACAATATAAGTGCCAAGAAGCTTTATTTCGGTTTTTTAATTGAAAATTTGTTATGCAGTGTTGCTAACACTAGAAAAATATGTGTGTCTAATACTGTGGATTTAACAATGAAGTCGTCATCCTTCTTGCTTCCCAATATTTTGATGGAAGGTCCACAAATGTCCTAAGAGTTTCACAATTAGCCAGGTGCCCCATCTCCATGTCCTCTTCTCTGGTGCACAGCAAGCATTTAGGTGAAAACATGGTGTCCTTCAAGAAAATGGTTAAAATCAGCTCATGAAAATGTTGCATCCCTGTAGAAAAATATACAAGTACGAAACATTCACATTTATTTCAAACATATGCCGAAAAAATTCACTTGATATATATCCATAAGTTTCTTTTTTCCTAACAAATTTATCATTTGGCACTTACACTATTTTCCACAAACACTCCTCAATATTGAAGTTACCTCTCCCTACATACCCACCTGAGAGTTATAAACATTAGAATCTTCATAAATATCAGTAATAAAATAGCAATAGTTTGTGCGTTTAGAGATTATTGTGGCACAGTTGATCAATCTGTGTATGATGTCCAATATCTTGGGTTCAAACCAGGCAAGGAGTAAAACTGGCTGTCATATAACAAAAGGTTGACTTCTAACAAAATTCTCAAAATGTCCTCTCATTTGTCCACTTACAGTTTCTAGTATTAGATGCATGTGGCTCTGCCAATAAGTTCTCAGGAGTGCCCTCTGGTATCTAAAAGTAGAATATGAAGATTCTTCTGTAACTCATCATTGGGTGTAACGAATTCTGAGATGCAGATGTCTCAGAATTCTAGAAAGTCGTAGCAGACTATATCCTGTAGTGTTAGAAACTGTGTTATGAAGGACTAAGGAAGCTATGAATGATAGGATGCAAATTATTTTCATTGTCATATCCAAAATTTCAGCATGCGAGGTCTACTTTCTTCCCTGCTAGTTCAGTAAGTGAGAAAAATCTATTATAACTGAAGCAACATTTAATAATATGTGACATACTTACTTACTGGCTTTTAAGGAACCCGGAGGTTCATTGCCGCCCTCACATAAGCCCGCCATCGGTCCCTATCCTGAGCGAGATTAATCCAGTCTCTATCATCGTATCCCACCTCCCTCAAATCCATTTTAATATTATCTTCCCATCTACATCTCGGCATCCCTAAAGGTCTTTTTCCCTCCGGTCTCCCAACTAACACTCTATATGCATTTCTGGATTCGCCCATACGTGCTATATGCCCTGCCCATCTCAAACGTCTGGATTTAATGTTCCTAATTATGTCAGGTGAAGAATACAATGCGTGCAGTTCTGTGTTGTGTAACTTTTTCCATTCTCCTGTAACTTCATCCCTCTTAGCCCCAAATATTTTCCTAAGCACCTTATTCTCAAACACCCTTAACCTATGTTCCTATCTCAAAGTGAGAGTCCAAGTTTCACAGCCATACAGAACAACCGGTAATATAACTGTTTTATAAATTCTAACTTTTGACAGCACACTGGATGATAAAAGCTTCTCAACCAAATAAGAACAGGCATTTCCTATATTTTTCTGTGTTTAATTTCCTCCTGAGTATCATTTATATTTGTTACTGTTGCTCCCAGGTATTTGAATTTTTCCACCCCTTCAAAGGATAAATTTTCAATTTTTATATTTCCATTTCGTACAATATTCTCGTCACGAGACATAATCATATACTTTGTCTTTTCGGTATTTACTTTCAAACCTATCTCTTTACTTGCTTCCAGTAAAATTCCCGTGTTTTCCCTAATCGTTTGTGGATTTTCTCCTAACATATTCACATCATCCGCATACACAAGCAGCTGATGTAACCCGTTCAATTCCAAACCCTCTCTGTTATCCTGGACTTTCCTAATGGCATACTCTAGAGCAAAATAACGTGTGAAATAGCATTCCAAAACTATATGGGAAGAATGAGTGAAGCCAGTGTAGTAAAATTTTTACTTACTTACAAATGGCTTTTACAGAATCCGGAGGTTCATTGCCACCCTCACATAAACTCGTCATTGGTTCCTATCCTGAGCAAGATTAATCCAGTCTCTATCATCATATCGCACCTCCCTCAAATCCATTATGAGGACACATCCAGCCTTCTGCTTGTATATTTTTAAACCAGTAACTGTATACAGCACCAAGGTGGACAGCTATTTTGCTGCAGTAATTGGTTGAGTGCTGGTTTCAAACATTTCAGACAGTCCATTCAAACAACATTGTACTGCAAGTTGCCAATAAGTGTGATCGTGATAATTATGCAAAGTTGCGGCATCCCGTGTAAATATTTTCGAAGTATAGGTTATTAATTCTACATTACTTCAGAGTAAGTTTTTATTTGGGCATTGGACATTTCTTGCTTCAAAATATCAGTTTTCATGTTCCAGTATGTATCACCGGGGTTACAGTATGGCCACTTCTGTGGTGTGTGATTAGTAAAGATAATTTTTTAGAAACTTAAAATTAAAGATTTAGCACTTTTAAAATCAAATTTAGTATCGATCTTCTTAATGTATCCAGCTGTTTGCTGACAACATAAAGTCCACTATAGTCCACTGTAGTCTATGCAGTTGTTGTTTTTCACGAGAAATGAGGGGTATTTTGATCAGTGTTCATTATAGATGCCTGTTGCTAGTAGCTAGAGTTGGGGTGTAGTCAATATATACTGCAGGGCTGTGAAAAAAAAATCAAATTTAACATTTTATAACATTTTTAATGTTAGAAGTAGCATTTTGTAGAGTTAAAAAATTCAGTGTGTTTAACAGGTGCATTTTATAAATTTTGTAGATAATAAGTAAGTAAAGGAACATATAAAATTAAGTGACATAGTGGACATTAAGAAACATTCGAAAAGATATTGACCTGCTAACATAAGAAGACCGATATGAATTTGAAATCAAATCAGTATTCAGGACAAAAATAGTTTTATTTCATTTAAAGGCGCTCATTGAAAGTTTAACATCAAACAGATTTCAATGTTACTCTCCTGTAATCTGTTTCGCCTGTCAATTAAATTGACCTTACTAAAAATGGTTCTGCATCCACACTACTGGTAAGTGACCAGGTGGGCTGAATAGCTGCATGGACTAAGAGTGGAAATTTTATTTGCATTGCTAATAAAATTTGCAGGCAGTAAACTTCTAACTTGTCTCTAATAACTTGGTTCTTAAACGTTTATGAAAATAATTATAATCGCACAAAAAATTGTCTGAGTCTACAGGAATAAAACATGAAATTCTTGTCCTAGTAGCGAGCATTTCTTTTATGGTTTATGGTTCTGATCTGACAAGCCAATGTGGGATTGAAAAGCTCGTTTACAGATTTAAAAACTTTTATTTACAAAATATGTCTCATAAAATGTAATTTCGCATTTTATTGCAGATTTCTTCTTCTTCCCTTCAAGTATTAGGCCAAATGGCCTGTTACGATCTCACAGTTGAATTTTCAATCCAGCGCTTCTTTGGACGACTGAGAGATCTCTTCCCATTTGGACGATAGTGGAGCATGACTTTTGGGATTCTATCTCTATGCATGCGATGCAGATGATTTATCCAGTTGTTCTGATAATGTTTTACGTGATTAATTACAGGTTCTAGTTGTAATTCTTCCATTACATCTTCATTGCGTTTGTGATCCCATTTCGTATGTCCCGCTGTATATCTCATAAATTTCATTTCATTAGCCGTTATTCTTCTTTCGTCTTTCTTCCTCAATGTCCATGCCTCACTGTCGTAACAAAGTACAGGTCTCGCCAAGGTCTTGTAAAGGCGAATTCGAGTATGCCTTTGTACTAGGGAAGGTTTAATAATGTTGTTAATTATTCCCATTGTTTTGGTATATTTAGAAATTTTCTGTGAAATGTCTACTTCATCGAAAAAAGATAATGTGTATCCGAGATATGTAAAATAATTTATCCTTTCTAATATTTTTGAATCTAAACATATTTTGCTAGGCACAGGGTATTTTCCGCAGAAGGCCATAATTTTAGTTTTTTATTTATTGATTTTCATATCATATTTAATTCCAATTTTGTTAAAATTAAAAATTGCAGATTTAGAAATGACAATAATATACTAAATATGCTTTTAAAGATAAAATCACTTATTTTCATATCACTTTCTCACATTTTGCATTGATTGCAAAAGTCTATCATCTCTAATGATTAGCTTGCCTGATGATGAATCACAAGGTCCCAGATTCAGTTCCCTTATACAGTGTACTCTATTATCCGTGGTGATGGAGGAGGTGGACTGAATAGTTAATCGAAAAGTTGGATAATCTATACTATAAACTATTTTCATAAATGAAGTGCTTAATACATAAGTTTCGTAATTTCCTCTGTGGTGTTGTTTTTAAGAAGCTAGATAGTGGGTCACAACGTAAGTAATCTAAGTCTGGTTGTCAATGATGGATTTTTAAGGGTCAAGGAAGTTCCTTGTTATGGCTATCTGCGGAGAGATAGGAACAGTACATATCTCGTGCTGTGGATCTACATACTTCATACACTTTGTCCTTTTTCATTAAATCACACTGAGTTGTAACTCCAATCTCGTATTCTGGTGAGAGACGAGTCACGGTTTCCCCTTTTCCCAAACCGGTCAATTATTTGTCCTTTTTTTTTTTTCGATATTTATCAACACATTTTCTTTTGGCACTTGTGAAAGAAATTTTGCATAGAAGTTTCACAGTACGGCCACTGGAACAGTAGGACAAGAACTGAATGGTGCACAGTTTGCTGTAAATTATGCGAAGTTCTTGCTGTTATTTCTTTGAAAATAGTGAATATTTTACAAGTTGGGAAAACACTCACAAGCAACTTCCTATTGGCAGCAGTGGCAGCAATACTGTGTAAGGGTAAAGGCTTGTAATAACACACTCTTGAAAAAATACGTAGTAATGTAAGGTACTGTATAGTACATGTTTTTTCTGCAGCAAAAAAAAAAAAAAAAGAGAGAGAGAGCGAAAGAAAGACAGTTGGATAATCCATCGATCGGTTAATAGAGTGACGGATAATCAGGGCTCTACTGTATTCCCAACAAGTTTTCAAGCGTGTATAGTCTGGTGAAAAGGTGATTAATAACACTGTTACACCTGGTGGGACTTGCAATACCTCTACTCTATCTGGTAGTTAGCAAGTTTACTACTAGATGACAGGTGTCAGCTAGGTCCTAGCATTTCTGTGGCTGTAGCATCTGTAATTGTATTAATGAATGGAAAATGAACTTCAAGTCAGAGTTCTGTCTGTATGATGAAGTTGAGAGTGCTTAATGCATGTAGACTTTAATTTTTTCCCACAATTATCAGTTTGTGGGTAAAACTCACTTAAGAAGAATATGCTTGCTAATTCATAAATGACTCCTGTGTCATCATCATGATCAACAGCAGAGTCCACACCTGTGGAGTAACAGCTAGTGCATCTGGCCAAGAAACCAGGTGGCCAGGGTTCGATTCCCGATCAGAGCAAGTTACCTGGTTCAGGTTTTTTCCGGAGTTTTCCCTCAACCCAATATGAGCAAATGCTGGGTAACTTTCGGTGCTGGACCCCGGACTCATTTCACCGGCATTATCACCTTCATCTCATTCAGACGCTATATAACCTAAGCTGTTGATAAAGCGTCGTAAAATAACCTAATAAAATAAAAAAAATCAACAGCAGAATCAACCACAGTTTACAGCTATGTAAAATTTGTTGCAGTCCCATGACAGAAAAAGCTGTTAAATCCAGCACTTCATTTGGCTCCCATTCTGTGTACAGATTCTAGTCAATGTTGTTGGTGCCAGTACACGTTATTTTGTGTATTTAAATATTTGTCATTCTAATTTTTTTATCTGCTAAATTTCTCAAGAATCTTGTTTTACCACCTCTATTCTCCATGCATGCTCTTTTCTCGTTGTTCAAAATTCAGAATTCTAGAGAAGTATCGCAAATGGCATTACCTTGTAAAACTTCAGTAAAATTTAATTTACTGTTCCCACTTGGTCTGTCTGCACAAAATTTTATCATCAGTCCACGAGAAATGAATTAATTTAGCTTTTAAAGTTAAATTGCTGTATAGAAAAATAAACATCCAAGTTGACAAGTTAAAAATAACTTTGATTCCATTTAACTCTTGAGGAAAATTCCAATACTCTCTTTAAAGAAGGAGCCTTAATGTTTGTGTTGGAGTATTCCAGTTTCAATAGCCTATCTAATTTGCCACACTGTTTTGTGACGGTCTACAATTGCAACTATTTATGTTGCCAGAATAACAGTGCATAAAGTGTATGTATTTATTGTCATTAAAGTGAGAGAGAGAGATTGTTCATGTTTTCAGCACAATATTTACTTAAAATGCCCTTCTATTACAAAAATTTGATGCCACTGGAATAGTGATAAACACTATTGTAGTTATAAAGTAATACAGTGAACTCTGGATATAGTGAACCTAAATCATTGATCCTGATCTGTATACATTAAAAAGTACATTAATATTTCCGTTTATAGTGAACCTCAAAAATTGAAGTTACAAGAGTTGTAGCCTGAAAAATTTTTATTTGAAGTCAGACCTTCTTGTACAAAATTGAAAGAGTGTGTTGAGCACAACATTCTAAGTTTCTTAGTCCTTTAGTCAAAGGACAAAGGTAGGATTAGTGATTCCTAGACATTGAGCTGTACCGTAAATCCAGGCAACACGTGACGACCTTGCCTCATTCCACCGTTGAAGGATTGCCATTCTGTTCTCAGGCACACTACTCTACTGTTATCTCTAATTCTCCACCATCAAAGGGTTTGCTTTTGTTCTCAGAAACATTTCCATTATGATGAATAGTATTGAAATGACGGAAAATGAAAGTGCCTTCTTTTATTAAAAGGGGACAGACATGATGTCTAGAGCATAAAATAAATAAAGATAACATTCCGATGGCTTTCAAACTGCATCAACCCTCTCCAAGTTTCCATAAAGTGACCCGGGAAATTTCAAGGCTGAGTACGCAGCCTCTGATCAGTCTGTTTCTAGTGTTTGAACAGTGAATGTACTGTATAAAAATGTCGAAGCATAAAGTGTTTTCTTTGGAAGATAAGGCAAATATTATAAGCAGGCTTTGGACATGACTTTAGGTTACGTTAACTTCTACTATACTGGTACTTTGTTTACAATGTGAGCGGAGAGGAGAGAGGCAGCAGTCTCTTGTGCTATTGAGTTCGTACTTTGGTGGAGATAGAAATAAGTAATAGCCTACAGTTCTGTAATATAAGTTTTAACGACAAAAAATAACATTAATAAAATGACAAAGCTGTACTCTGGCATATTAAATAACACTGGGTAACAAATTTTGAGTAAACTTTTGTTTCTTCTGGTTTTTTGGTTTCATATCGATAAATCACACACGCTGAGTTCAGAAATATCAGTATTTTCATTGTAGCATCAATAGTTCTTTGGGAAATTAACTGTATATGTTTACGTGATATGCACATTTATTAGGCCTACCAGAAAGAATAATGACTGTATAGTATAATATTTACGATGGACAATACTTATTGTGTTATACAATAACACTTGAATTAAGTATGTTAGAAATGCAGATGTGATCCTGCTTTCCTTTTGTGTTGCAGATTACTATCCCTGACCAAACCCCACACATAGTCTCCCATCATGGCTGTATCCCGTTTTCCTTGATATCGCAATTCCATACTCTGCATGTCTTGGTGGAATCGTTTTCCATATTCTTCAGACACATCGCCTAGATTCTGCATAAAGAAGTCCAAATGGGAGTGCAGGTAATGCAGCTTTGTTGACATTCTGTACCTAAGTTATGATATTGTGACAGCCCTATCGAAACTCGATCACGCGTCCCACAGAGGGCAGGGCGCGCGTGGAAGGATCGGGCGACGCAGCAAATGAAGTTGCGCACGCATCTACTTCCTAGGGCATGTGCTGTGTGATGCGAGGAAAAGGGGGGGGGGGAACTGGAAGCCAGGCGAACTGATTGTCATAATGAGAATGATCCCGAAATCGTGGTTTCTGGAAAGTATGGCTTAACTTATAAAAAGCAAGCAGCCTTCGAAGAGAGTTGTAGTCGTTGCTAGTTTTTGGACAGCAAGCCAGCCAGTCTTGTGTAGCAGTGAACCCAGCTTCGAGACCGGAGTTCGACTTGAGTGTGTCCGCAGCTGTGTGAGCATCCAGTGGACTGTCGCCGAAGTCCAGAGTTCGAGTGCAGTGGACCGCAGTTGGGGGACCTGAGTTCGAAGTTCAGTGGACTGTCTCTGAAGGTCTTGGGTTCGAGATACAGTGAACTTGAGTGACTGAGCTAGAAGAACTAGCCAAGGCAAACGAACTGTGAACTGACAGTTCTGTTTTGTAAATAATGCTTGTGAACATTAGTTAAGATTAGCAGTACATTGTTGTTCTCAATAATCCAAGTAAATTGTCATTGTCGTCTGTGGAGTGCAATAACGAATACTGTGTTGCTGTGTGGAGTGGAAATCCCATTGTTGACGGGAGTGTTTAAATTAAATTGTAGAAAGTGATTATTGTTGTTTTGAATAAAAGTTACATTCTTGTTTGAATTAAAAGTTACAATATGTATGTAGCAAGTTCTCAATCTGCTCTCGGTAATTTGCACTCTTCTTATTGCCTAGGAAGCCGTGCACATCACGAAATGCTTGCCAGGTACTTGATTCGAGTGGTGTCATTTTTGTTCCAACTCTATGGACTCCAGCATCAGTATTGTGTCAAATTAACAAGTTTCAAGGACTCTGGCATTGCCATGTGTGATGATGCCAGTTATTTTACTGCTAAACGCACATCCTTAAATATATTGCTGATTAACTGCAAATGATCATACAGCTGTGGAGATATCAACGATTTTGCAACTTTAATTTAGCTGAACTTGGTTCAGTATCAAATGTGTTAATCACTTCAACAATCTGGTTGTAGTGTTCAAAGCATACGCAGGGCCATCAACCAAGAACCCCACCGTGTTACAATGGGTTTGGGTTGGCAAAGGAATTCTTGGTGCTAATTCTTTAAATTTAAGTATCCTAGAAGGTGCCTTCTTTCCCACATTTGAGATGAAATCATCTACATCAGAAAAATGTTTCCTAATTTGTTCTGTCACCTGGTGAGCCAAACATGTCAGATGCATCATTCTGGGATAGCATTCCTGAATTTTGGAAGCAGCTTCGATTGTCACAAATAGTAATATTTTCTCTGTTTTTATTCCTTCTGGTCAATCAATCAATCAATCAATCTATCTTCTTAATGTATCCAGCTGTTTGCTGACAACATAAAGTCCACTATAGTCTTCTGTAGTCTATTCAGTGTTGTTTTTCACGAGAAATGAGGGGTATTTTGATCGGTGTTCATTATAGATGCCTGTTGCTAGTAGCCAGAGTTGGGGTGCAGTCAATATATACTGCAGGGCTGTGTCTTCTGCAACTGGTACTGATGATCATAGAAGAAACATTGCACTGTCAAACAGTTTGTCAATGGAAGAATGGTTAACTTCATTTAACACCTCGGATGTTAACAAAAATTTTTGACCGGGAAGTTCTCAGGTGATACTAATTCCTATGACCACATTGTGTACAGATCTTCCAGTAGCATCTGTGGTTTCATCTATCGAAACCCAAATATTATGATCTGTCACAGAACTAATGATGTTTAGAGTATCATCATAATACTGAGACAAATAATGTTTGTGTAGGCTCACAAGGAACTTTCATAGCTGTATATTTCTCCAGAAACATTTTAAACGTAGGATTTTGCAGCTTATTATAAGGGATGTTTGTGCATACCATCATTTCACACAAATCTCTCTAAAATTCCTATGAGTTTGTAGTTTCTGATGTGAATAGTATGTCCTCACCCCCTCGTTTCTAGGAAGCAACATAATATTTTGTGAGTGTCCTTCAATAAAAGTATAGTTCTCGCCAAGCTTAGACGACCTAACTCTCACCACTCTGCTGTCTGAGCTGGGGTCATCTAAGTTTGGCGAGTACAATACTTCTCCCTCTTTTAATTTTAATGTGGCATACTTTACAAAATATATGTTCGTCCCTTACGTCAAAATACTCACGTCCGTATTCATTTACAAGTAAGACACTCTTCTTGGTATTTATTTTCAGCATGTTTTGTCAGTTGACAATGGCTGGACTTCGTAACTTCAGAACAGGCTGTATGTGATGATCAACTGATCGTCTGCGGCATTGCTTGGAGGAGAGGAGGTCGCAGCAAAACTGTGTATGCAGGTAACTCGTTTCCAATCGGAGTGCAACAAAACCTCAACAGTGTCCGAAGCCTGATTGTGACACTGAACATGATCTTTTGCAAGTGGATGTGGGTCGACAGCACAGTTTAAGTAAATTAACTGTGAGTAACAGTATACACAAAAATGAAATATTTTAATTACTGTATAGTATTTTATTTTCTTGATCACAATTTCATTCATTTCTGTCATTTAAGGTTAGAAGAGAGACGCTTCGGATTTAGTAAACGAAATATGCAAGTCAGCAGAGGTTCACTATATCCGGAGTTGACTGCATATGACAAACTTGTTAATACAGGGGGTTTTCTCTGGTAGCGTTGGTACTATGGCATCCCAACAAATCTCCATCGCCTGATCTCATCACAGGTGTTGTGTAGATCAGTCTCCTATGGTGCACCCTGGGTATTGATGGTCAGTAAATTGATCTACACAACTGGTTTCATATGGGTGAATGACAAAAAGTCATGTGTAGTTGTTGTTTTCTAATGCCAGGCGTTTGACAATAAAGTCATTTGACCTCTTGCATTCCAATATTTTTCAAAGATATTATCATGACCAGCCAATGAAGCACAGATTTTGAGGTGTTCCAAATCCATTTCTTGGTTTGAGTTGCACAATGAGCAGTTAGGGGACTGATATATTCCAATTCTATGCAGGTGTTTAGCCAAACAATCATGGCCTGTTGCCAATCTAAATGCAGCTACAGATGATTTTCGTGGTAAATCGGGCTGCAAAAGGGTACCTGTCGGATACAGGGGGGGAGAGCCATTAATCCTTCCCATTGAAGGCTTTAAGGAACCAACCTGGACAAATACCCAATGTTCCATCCCTACCTTCCCGTGGTGCAGCTGTTAGTAAGCATAATTTTACGAGCTGAACTAAAGGGAGGGACTACTCATCCATTAGCACTGGTCAGCTTGATGAGTTAATGACTGAATTTGGTATAATTTTCCTCTATCCAATACCTAATTCCCTCTTTACCCTTTCCTATCCAGTCCTCTGACTGAACTCTTACTTTCTTCGATCCCGACGGCATTAGGCCTAAGGGTTCTTTTCCCTTTCCTTCCTCCTCTTTCTACTTTTCCGTTCCTAGTGCTGACCTGCTATGGCACTAAAATCGTCCTCCAGTGGCTTAAGGAGGGAAAGCTGGTGATCAACAAGATCTCCCAGCTAGGTCCAATGGACCCGTCGACCAACAGCAGGTGTGGTCCTCCAGACATTCTGGGGGTTGTGTGTGAATGAAGTAGCCACCAAAACGTTAAAATATGGTGTTCACTTAAATCGGCTACAACTGCTCCATTATGAAATGAGTACCATTAAGGTAAAATTATCCGGAGTCATGTGTAGTTGTAGTTAGCTTTCTAAAGCAAGAAGACGTCACTTTACATTACTGACTCCACAAAGCCGTTATGTTTCCTTCACCACATAATTTTTAATTGGTTTGGTTAACTGATTAAAAAACATTTGACCGGTTAATCAGATTTTAAAATTAATTGGTTCAATTGATTAAATCGACAGCTCTGATAAATGCATATGCATTGCTACAAGAGGCTGTGAATTCTGAGTGATATTTTAAACAAAGAACAGGAAGAGAATGCAAGTCACCCACTTCTGTTACCAGCATTTTAAGTCAAAGCTGCTCCATTCCTTTCCTTAGTGAGCAACTATATGTCTCTGATGAAATTCAGTATACTAGGTCATTATCTCGTGAAACCAAATGCATCATTGCGCCGTAGCTTACAGCAAGAACCTTATGGTGGGGATAAGTGAGCTAGCCAGCTGCAAGTGGAAGTGTAGTATGGGAGGGAAAGCTTCCCCAGTCCTTTTTCCTTCCCCTCGTGCAGGTAGGTTTCACGAGATAATCAATGGCTTGTAAGCTAAGAGACCTGGATTCAAATCCCAGTTGATCCACCCCAAATTTATAACTCGTGTTGGGCAAGCCACACAAGCCTGGTTTTCTCTTGACACTCTGGTTTCCTCCTCATTCTTGACTGCAATGTAGATCTAAAACCTGTGGTGCACTCTCGATAGTTTCTGATGAACGAAGTTCTTTTACACTTCTCGGACTAGTGACATCTATAAAGGTTCTGTACAGCACTCTGAAGAAAATCTTACGAAATTTCCTGAGTGACAGATCCCTTCAATTCATTTTCTTAGAATGTAGGCTTTCATGGCCGGTGTCATTAGGATTGGTATTTTCCGGGCTAGAAGGCCGTGGTCTGTCGGTAATACAACCAAACATTTCATCCACTACTCCGGTGGACATCTTCAGTGGCGTGGTACACGTTAGCAGAGAGATCTGCTGTATCAAGGACGACTGATACTGAGACTGGTAGCACGTCAATATTTAAGATGTGGGGGGGTTGTGGCGTGTCACCGCAATCCGCACCAGTGGCTTTGGTGTTCTGATTGGCTGTCAGTGTCCAATTGTCAGAGAAAGGGTTTGGTGTGTGTGCTTCTCAGGGCCAAGTACCAAGCATTGTTGACCTTGAGTCCTTCCTTACGATTAAAATTGTTTTTGTGTATTTCAATAACCCCCCAATGTAACCTGGCATAGAAGTGTGGCGTACTGCTTAAGTCTACCACGGCACTGAAGATGTCCACTAGGAAATACTAATCCTAAAATATTTTCTTTTAATAAGCTAATAGAAACTGACGAGGTTTGTATCTGGTGGTTATGAAGGTGCAAGAACTGCTTAATATGATTTCTCAACAGTTTCTTTGGTAGTTGATAAATGTGCATAAAGTTCATGTTTTCATTGTGATGAGGTTGGTTTCTAATGGCATGCTCTTAAGACTTACGTAATGACTTTTGGCATCTCAATAACTCGGTGGAATGAATCTGATTTGTCTGCTACGTAGTACTCTCTTTACCTACAACAGACGCGATTTCTTTAAATTTTCAGACGAATTTCCAAAATAGATTTCAGAATCCCTACCATTTACGATGAAAGAGTAATGGAACGGAGAAAAATTCTCTCCGGTGCCAGGATTTGAACCCAGGTTTTCAGCTCTACGTGCTGATGCTTTATCCACTAAGCCACACCGGATACCACTCCGGTGTTAGACAGAATTGACTCTGATTAAGTTCCAACTCTTGGGTTCCCTCTAGTGGCCACCCTCTGCATTACGTCATAGATGTCTATGAACCTAGGACTGAAGTCCACACATGTGCTGAGGTGCACTCGTTATGAGTGACTAGTTGGCCGGGATCCGACGGAATAAGCGCAGTCTTAAATCACGAAGTGATTTACGCATATCATATATATTATTTTAATGTACCGAAGTACATATGATAGTTCCATGCAGATATTCTGCGTCATCATACGATGAAAGAGTAATGGAACGGAGAAATATTCTTAGAGCTTGCAAATTTACAAATGCATTCATAACACCATAAAGATCAGTCTTAGATTTGCAATTGGAAAAAAAAAAACTTTTTGAGAAATTTAATTTGCTATTAGAAATATAACACGAAAGAACTTTGATTTATTACATTTCTATTTAAATGATGCCAAAGCAACGGAAATGAAACTGAAAACTATTATGTCACCTTTTCTTGTGAATGAAATTATGGCGAAAACATAATACGGCGAATGCCAGTAGGGGAAGTTATCCCCACCCACATGAAATGTGCATTCGACAAAACACTCGCCTATCACGTAGAGTGTCTGGTGAGCTAGTAGGGGAAAAGTGGAAAGGGGTCGTGGGCGGAGCTTAGCGTTTGCTGTATTACGTTTTTACCGAAATTATGTAATTTTATGTCAGTCTTATTTTTAACAAAGATTCGCAGATTTCACACATCGCCAGCTTCTGAATAATCCTATATGTTATCCGAATTATCTAGATTTTAAACATTCCTAGGCTAGCTAATAAATCGTCAGGGAATGATAAGCAAATAAAGTAAACGTCATAAATAATTAAATTTTTATTTTATATTTTACAATAAGAAAACCAGATTACTGTTCCTTGACTTCACGCAGACGCCGCACTGCCGACCTAACAGAAGCTGCTGCCGTTGTGCTGTACACCCAGGCTCCACCAGCGACAGTGCGCTTGCACCTCTTGCAGGACCAGATGCCAACACAGGAACGCTTCATGGCGTCCTGCACAAAACACAAAATCGCATTCTTAAGATTTCAGCAACCAAATTATATACAAATTCTCATGACTGTTTATTACACTTGTTAAATCACTGGATAATGCCTTTATAACTTCATAGGCTACACTTCTTGGACATTACACAAAACTTTTTTTCTTTTGAAAATATAACACACCTTTTTCGTCTAAGTGTATCAGCACTCTTTGTGACGAAACAATTCCAACCTCACCACTGTATAGGCCTATAATCTACAAAACTATGAATTTCCTGCATAACATATTTTCATGCCTACTACCTGTATTTAAAACCTTATCACTATTATACAAAGATCCTTATGGTACATATTTTCGAATGCAGTGTAGCTCACCTTTCCACAAAATGTGCACGTATATTTGGAATGCTGGGTGATTTCCATCTTCTTAACCATTTTCCTCAAAGAGGCACCATAACGGGTACCGTATTTTCCGGTAATTCCAACCTTCTTTGTTCTCTTCGCCTGAAAAAAAAAAAATTAATGTAAATGACACTTTCTTGCAACATTCTATGGTATAGAGGTTTAAAGGGCAGGTATAGGTTAGATTCGTTTGGACTTCAAAACTTGTTTTAATGGTTATAATGTGATGCACATACGTATCACAGTTTCAGCATATTGTCAAATAATTAAGGCCAATCTTCCATAACTCCCAATGTTAATACATAAACAGATACATAAACATGCCGCTCAAATGAATGTCTATCAGCACTTCTCCTTCAATGTAACATTTCTCTTAAAAATAAATATGCAATCTGGAGATCTACAAATTCCAGTATTACCATTATTAATGTTATGTGTACGATTTTACTATTCTATTGCGTACGATGTCCAAGATAAATTGTGCTAAAGAAATTCCTTACCATTGTTTCGTTTCTTCACAAAAGCCTAATTTACACTGTCTTTACAGGAAAAGGAAGTTGAACTGTGAAGTGTAGCATTACCAACTTCACCAATACAAAACATCGGCCAAGGAAAAATCGAATTTTCGTCCATTTGGCCTTGGCTCAGCGCACTACACCTATTTTTATATAAATACAGATAATATTATCTCTCCTCATTCCCTTTATACTACTCATATTGCGAAGATTTTACTTCTTACGTATTTCAACCAGGAATTTAATTTAAACACATTGCAAAATGGGCGCGTTCAAAATCGCAAATACCGCCATATCATGAACAAACACAAAACAACCTACGATTATGTAAAAAAAAAAAAAAAAAAAAAACTGAAACAATTGACTGGAACAATGCGTCTTTTGCATGTGCCATTTCCGTCTGCGTCGTCTGTGTGTTCATGGTAGTGGTTTCTGTCAAACCTCTCAATGTCTAGTAGAGATTATAGTATTGTTGAATATTATGCGGAGCATGAAGGTTACCGATGTGGCTACTGCAAGTCTACAGATACAAATTATAGTCATGGTAATAAATAAAATGTTGTACATACGATCTTAATAATTATGCAAATCACAAACTGAAATACCCATGTTATCACTTGCACATTGAATATACATCCCGCTCAAAGTGAAACTCATACAGTGAACTACCAAACGATATACAATATAGCAAGTAAGAAGTATAGGCATTAAACTAAACTTACACTTTGAAATACTACTGAATATGACAATACGTATTTAAGATTTACATCTTGCAGCAATACTGAAAAAATAAATGTTTGAACGCAAATAGAACGTTTTCTGTCTCAAAATAAAATTCATTCACACTCTTATTATAACAAAATAAAATAATGTTTTACCTCAGCAGAAAGTGAAACTAGGCTACAACTTTAATTTATTAATATTTTGTTGGAAATCCATCATTGCTGACGACTTCTTGCAATCTTATTGGAACAGATTTTACCAAATTTTCACAATAAGATGCAAAAATCTTATGGCTTTCTTCAACTCATGTTTGTTTTTTTATGAAGTGCTGCTATATTTTAACTTTTAATTCAGACCATAAATGTTCTATTATATTTATGTCTCGTGACTCTGGGGCAACTGTAAAGAAACCAAGTGCGTACTTTCAGAACCTTATATTTCGGATCGTCCTGATAAAATTTGAATATGTTATTTATCCCTAGATTCTGTGTCACATTCTTTTTAGAAATATTTAAATATACATTCTGGTCCATGGTGTCCTCAATGAACTCCAAATTACCGACCCCATTAGTAGCCATACAATCCCATATCATAACTGATACTCCACCGTGTTTCATAGATGGTTTTAGATTTTTTCCTTGGAGTTCCGTATTCAACTTACGCCACACATAAACCCTCTCATCTGAACTAAAAATATTTATCTTGCTCTCATCAGTGAATAGAACCGTTTTCCAAAATTCAAAATCCTTATTTATGTGCTCCTTAGCAAATTGCACTCTTCTCCTGTTGACCTCACTAATGAATGGTTTGTTCCTCGCTACTCAGCTGTGGTAGTTATGTTTTCTCAATAAATTTCTAATTGTTTCAGGGTTGCATTTCTTCTCTAAACACTTTTCAGTCTCTAAAGCCAACTTAGGTGCAGATAACTTTGGATTAGCCCTCACTTTGTTGGGTAACCAACGTTCATCCCTATTACTAAAGATTTTTCTGGAGCTCTCTCTTTGCTTATTTACTACTTATATATTATTTTAATGTACCGAAGTACATATGATATTTCCATGCAGATATTCTGCGTCATCATACGATGAAAGAGTAACGGAACGGAGAAAAATTCTCTCCGGCACCGGGATTTGAACCCGGGTTCTCTCTAGTGGCCACCCTCTGAACTACGTCATAGATGTCTATGAACGTAGGACTGAAGTCCACACATGTGCTGAAGTGCACTCATTATGAGTGACTAGTTGGCCGGGATCCGACGGAATAAGCGGCGTCGTCTTAAATCATGAAGTGATTTACGCATATCATATATATTATTTTAATGTACCGAAGTACATATGATATTTCTGTGCAGATATTCAGTGTCATCATACAATGAAAGAGTAATGAAATGGAGAAAAATTCTCTCCGGCGCCGGGATTACTACTATTTTTCGTTCTTTAAAACATTTTACAAAATCCTGCACAATGGAATGCGATCTTTTCACTAACCTGGCGATTTCTCTTAAAGGCTTGCCATGTTGATGGTGATTATGATCACTTCAGTTTCAGCTAGAAAACTCTTCCCTGTTTGACTGCCCATAGTAGTCTTAAACAAGTGACTGCCCATAGTAGTCTTAAACAAGCAATTCTCCTTCAGAGTTAAGCGCGTCTACATGGTAGCAAAACTTGAGTGTGAATGGGGGATTAACATTGTGTGTGGTGTATTTATTTCCTTTATAAGTGTAGTGTACGAGTTTTAATTTGATCCTGGATTGCTGCGAAGATAAATACATTATTTAGTTTACTTTTAATGTGCTGCTCTATGAAAGTAGTGTTTTTAATATACAGTCTACAATATTGAAGGCATTAGAAAATGCAGATTTTAGTTCAGTGAGTCAGCATATTCATTCTTCACCTCACTGAATATTAGTTAATACTTCACTGTACGAGTTTCATTTTGAGCCACTGTACTTATATGATACAATATTAAACATGTTGGCAATTTCAGGTATGTGGGCTCACAACATGACAGTACATGATTACCAAGATTTAATTGATAGAGGCTGGCGAAGAAGTGGAAGATACTGCTATAAGCCTACAATGCAAGTTACCTGCTGTCCGATGTATACTATTAGGTATAAACACATTTGATAACTTCTCAGTAGAATTTAGCTTATCTGACGTAATTTTAAAACTGGCGATACCTTATTTTTTTTGTCAGTTTGTTTATAAAATTAGTGTAATGAAGATGTAGAAGAAATATGCTTAATGTCTTTTACTTGTAAATGGTGTAGGACAGAATTATTTACATTTCTGAACCTTGTAGTTTCTTAGGCGTTGGAGAAATTTTAATAAGTAATAGTTTATTTCCTAGCAATGCCTATAAGATATGGTGTATTAAGTTAATCTTTTATTAAGAGGTACAGTGCTAGTTGTATGTAGTCAGGGCTGGGCAAAATACTGACATCCAAGTATTTTAAATACAAATACAAAATACTTTAAAAAAATTAACCAAAATACATATGTATTTCAAATACTCGATAAAATATATAGGCCTAAAGAAATAAGAATATTACTGAAAATCTAAAATATTATATTAACATTAAAAGTATTTTTACCTCGAAGTTTTATATAAACACTGTAACTGAACTTCTTCCTTTTCCCAGTCAGCAATGAAATTATGCTACGTATGAATAATTACTGCTCTCTTTGAAAACAACCAGTTCCTCAAATGTTCATAAGATAAGGATCCCCTTGCTTGTGAATGAATAAATCCTGCAAAACAGAACAGTCTTTCTACAGGCATATAGGAACACAAACTTGTATTATATTTATAAAAGCTTGTTTCACTGTTGGGTAATTCTCTGGAGTGCACAGGGTTGTCCCTTTGCCATTGAAGAATTGTATGAGCTCATACTCCACAGCAGACAAGTTCTTTTCTTTTTGCTTTTCAAAGCCTGTTTTACATGAGTTGAAAAGATAAAAATTGTTTTCATCGTCTGAACTGACCAAAGATGTAGCACACAACTGCTCAGCTGATTTCACACACATATTCTGTGTCCTCTTCTTATCACTTAGTGAGGAAATGTCAGGTAGCGATCTCTCCTCGCTTATGTGGTACCTAAGAAGTTACGTCCATTTTCGGTTTTTTCCCCTTCAAAATTTTCTAGAACTCCAGTGGAGCAGCGTAACCCGGAGTGAGACTAGTGGCCAACAGGCTTGGAGTTCACATATTTAGTTTCTTACAGCCCTGAACCCCTTGCAAGGATGCGTTTTGTGTACCTTTTAAATTTGTCATCCAAATTCTCCTCTTTCAGTTCAATTCATTAGCCATCTCATCTTCAATGATGGTGGAGCAAGCTGCCAAAATAGCTCAATTTTCTTCTGGGATCAGATCAAACATCACTTTAAATCTTGATGAAAGTGAACTTATTAGGATTGGAGTTACTTGGAATAGATGGCGCAGATTACTAGGTAACAGAATATGTAATCTGTTTTTAAGGAAAATTAATGTGGACAAAAGTTGGCCGTAATAGCACGTCTTCTCATTTGCATTAAATTAAGGGCTACGGCAATGGGTTTCAGAACTGCACAATATTCTTCAAGGTACTGAAACTCAACATCTTTGAAGGTTGGCAATCCCGGTTTTTCACATATACTGTTTATATCATGTTTGAATTGCAATATTTGAGAGATTGAGTCATAAAGAGAATTCCATGGAGTTGGGCAAGGAAACTTTAATGAATATTTCAAGACATCTGATATAATTTCTGAGTATTTGAGTCTCCTAGACGCATTCCATAATGCTAAACATTTAGCAAGTGTTGGGTGATGGATCCTTGATGCTGTTTGAGATTTCTTTATGGCATCAAGGAAATCAGTTGTGGCAAGAAAACTAAGTGTATGGCTAACACAACTGAAATGGGTAGGCAAATAAGACAAAAATTCATTCTTCCAATCGAAATCCAAAACCTGAAGAACAAGAAGAAGAAAAAAGTATTCTGAGTATTTGAAATACAAAATACATCAATTTTTTGTATTTAAATACAAAATACTTTCGAAAGTCCTTACAAATTACAAAATACAAATGTATTTCAAATACCGTACTGCCCAGCCCTGTATGTAGTATTGCCCTCCATAACAGTTAAGCCTTAATGTAATGAAGATATAAAAGTAAACAGTGCTAAACTGTAGAATACAGGTAAACTGTTCCCAGCATTACTGAACGTGATGTTTTGAGCCTCGAACCAAATGTATTCCGAATAATTATTCCTGAACCACAGACTTTGGATAGCTTAGTAATCTAGTAGATGATGATGCAAATTGTCAAATTAGAATGAGCAACGATGTTGATCAGGAAATAAAGATGAGTATTTTCCCTGGATCAAAAAATAGTACTGTCTCTCACACTAGAAAAATAATCAAGGAATGATGAACAATTTCTCTAGGCCTAATTCACAATTTTGTACAGTTGGCCTTGATTTTTCAACGTTATGGCACGGTTTTTAGCTACTTACCTATTCTAAAAGTAATTTCGTAATCTGCATAATGTCTTTTGCTTGTAATTAGCTGGTGTAGGACAGGATTATTTACATTTCTGTACAGTGCTGTTCTATACGCGTTGGTGAACTTTTCAAGAAGTCAAAGGAGTATGCAAATCAAGCTTTCAGGTATAATTCCCTGTAAAGTTGATTTGAATAATTTCGAGGGAAAAATTGTTCCAAGGCCGGGCATCTAACCCGGGATCTTTGGTTAAACGTACCAAAGCTCTACCAACTGAGCTACCCGGGAACTCTACCAGACACCGATCCAATTTTTCCCTCTATATCCACAGACCTCAAACTGGGCTGGCAACCGTCAAGCAACCAACATTGAGTGCACACTAACTCTGTGTGATTTAAATTGTGCTTTTCTGTAACGTACAGTGACGTGTATTGTGCAAATCAAGCTTTCAGGTATAACTTCCTGTAAAGTTGATTTGAATAATTTCGAGGGAAAAATTGTTCCAGGCCGGGCATCGAACCCCGGGACCTTTGGTTAAACATACAATTATTCAGTCGAAGGAATAATTTTTTCCTAGTAGTATAAATATAGAACAGATATATTAAGTTCATCTTTTATTAAGAGCTGAAGTGCTGGTTGTAATATTCCCCTCCATAACACTTAAGCCTTTCTGGAATCATCAGTATGGTAGAGAAAATATGTTATAAATGTATTAAAATTTTAAGTTAATAAAACAATATCGCTTATTTGATCATATTGGTGTGAGTTAGGAAAAGCAAAGAATCCTAATTTATAATTAACGTAATTAGCAAGGGACCGCCGGACTTTCACAAGATATGTGACAAGGTTAGTGGCTTAGTTGAGGTGATATCTAAGTGACGTGAGGCTGAGAAATATGTGAAAATATTTCAATGATCTTAATTGCTCTGCCTCATGTCACTTAGATATTCCCTCAACTAACCTACTAACCTTGTGAAAGACTGGCACTCCCTTGCTAATTACCATAATTAATTTCGATAAAAGTCTAAAATCCGGATAATGACATGAGCTGTGCTGCATCAGTGGAATACCATGAATAGAGTGTTAATGAGGAAAGAATGAAAATGTTGGTTAACAGATGACTTTATATTCTGACCATTTTTGTCTCCCTTCCCCTTTTTCCTTCCATTGTTAGCCTTTTTTTGCTGGCAGTTCTATCAGCAGCCACATTGCAAATTAATAACATGCTTACAGTATAATGGAACCTTTACATATTATTGAAGACTGTTGGATTCCAACATGTGACAATGGCTTTATTTGTAAAAAAATAAAATTAGCAGCTTTGTATTTAGACTACTAAGCTACGAAGTCACCTGAAGGAATACGAATTAAATCTGGCTCTTAACATGTGTTGTAAACGACAGAATAGCACTGAAAGAGATATGAAGTGTGAACAATAAGAGGCAAAGGAAGGAGAGTAGATGAAGCAGGAAGAGAGCGGGCTGCAAAATAAAACTGATCTAACTAAACTAAACCTAACCTAACCTATACAAAGTGAACCTGACATAAAGCAATTAAAATTAATGTAAAGAAACTTAAATTAACCTAAGAAAATCAACCTAATTTATAGAAATTAAAGCTAACGTAAGGCAACCAAAACTAACTTAAAGAAACTAAAACTAATCTTAAATAACCAATATTAACATTTATTAGATTCATAGATTTCTGCCCAAGGGGAGATATTTTGCAAGCCCAGCATTCTCCAATATTTTCTCTTTTCTGCCTTCTTCATCTCCACTTATGATCTGTGTATCTTAATATTGTCTATTATCTGTTTCTTTTTCTGCCCCAAACTTTTTTCTCGTTCACTATTCCTTCCAGTCCATCCTTCAGTGGCAGTTTCTTCTTAGCCAGTGACTCAACCACTTTCTTTTTATCTTTCTTATCAGTTTCAGTATTATTCTTTCTTCACTCACTCATTTTAACACAGCTTCATTTCTTTTTGCGTCTGCCCATTTCACATGTTCCAAAATATATAAACTGTAAACAGTTAAAATATCTAAATCTGTAAATATTGGCATGTATAATGTATTGTTACAATTTATGATTCAGTTAATTTTTTTGTAATAGCAGTATTTCTTTGGTTCTTTTATTCTCAGTCTAAAGTATTTGATTATTGATTCAAAATAGGAGAAATGATAGACTTCATATAATTAATAATTATAGACCTATGTGCAACAGAAAATGCAGTCATTCTTTTGTGTAATAGGTAGCTGATGTAACAATGAACCTACTCATGCTAGACTTACCTGCTGCCTCTAATTCTGTCCATACATCATTGAGGTCTAGTGGTGAAATACATCATGTCAGACAAATAACCAGCAGAATTTTCTCCAGTGCCTAGGATCGCAAAAATCATGTGGAGTAATTCAGGTTTTGAAGCGAGGTTTTTGTTGTAGGTGTGCTGCTATGGAGTTGAAAATATCAAAGTCTCAAAAGAAGGTTATGAAAAGACTTCATCGTTTCCTTTCCCATGGAGACACAAAAGCCGGTGATGATGCCAAATCCGCAGGAGGAAGCTCTCTGGCATCTGAATGCTCAGGTAGGCCTAAATGCTTTACATATCCTCTGTACGGTTAAAGGTAAAGGAATCTCCTCTATATGGCATGAGGCACATGGGGGCTTGGAGGTAAATCTGCATGCATGCATTACCTCGGCACTAGAATGAGATGGTGTGGTCAGCACCAATGTCTGACTACCCTTTTATCCCAGGGAAGGACCCGGTACTCAATTTGATGAAAGGCTAAGTACATTCCAGAGCTGTTTTGAATGTTCAGCAATAAGAAAAATTCTGCAAACACCCAGAATTGAACTCAGGATCTTCCATTCCATAACCAGTTGCTGTACCAACTAACAAGCAAACATTCTCATGAGGGCAGATAAAATAGTACATTATGCAACGAGCCTATAATGGTAGTAATTAAGACGCGAGTATGTTTGTTTCTGAAACGAACGCAAGCGAGTTTAATAATTTTCATACGAGCGTCTTAATTACCATTATAGGCAAGTTTCATACGACTTTTTATGCTCGACCATACTTCTAACTTGAAATTATTCATAAGTATTCATGTTATTGTTATGTTAGTGAGTGCAGTAGCCTACCTCATAAATTGTGAGATGTGCGCAGACGCGAAAGTATTGATTTTTTCCGGGAAACGAATGTCGAAGACCTTGATATAATCTAGAGAGTAAGATAAACATTAATCTTGATATAACCTTGAAATTGAATTCGACATTGAAAAACGAGATGACAAATTGAATTTATTTGAATATAATTTACAATTAACGCTAATTATTATAGTAACAGAACATAACCTTCTGCGACAGTATTGGATTTCCAGCCTCCGTGACGTTTCACTAGTTGTCTTTCGATTGCATATCCGAGAATAATCGATACTTGCGCTTTCATATTGCTACAATGGTATTTTCTGATTGGTGGAACACCTGAACTTTAATGAATAGGTGTACTTTAATGAGGTCCATTAAAGGACTGCTACCAGGTGTATAACTACTACATTTCGGCATGGTCGAACATAAAAGTTTTTTTTTCTTCCACCATGTTAATAATGTCAAAACAAGTGCTTATACAAATTTTGGCCACTCGAACGCAATTATGAGGGCTGTAAAAATAAGTTTCCCTGGGGCCGTTTATAGAAAGAAAACACATTTTCGTCGGAAAAATTTATTGGAACAGATATAACAACAGTTGAGCTATTTTTCAACATATTCCCCACTGGAACTGAGGCATTTGTCATGCCGTGGGATCGACAGAGAGGTGCAGACACTGGTTCCAATCCCAGGTGGCAGACTTCTATGACACAGGGATACAAAAGTTGATCCCACAGTATGACAATTCCGGTGGAAAATATGTTGAAAAATCGCTCAACAATTGCTGTATCTGTTACAATAAATCTTTCTATGAAATTGTATTTTCTTTTTGTAAGCAGCCCAAGGGAAACTTATTTTTTTATGACCCTCGTAATTGTGCTCGAGTGACCAAAATTTGTGTAAGCACTTGTTTTGACATTATTGATATGGTGGGAGAAAAAAAAAACTTTTTTATCTGCCCTCATTAGAGTGTTTGCTTGTAAACCACCTGGCTGCATTAGTGTAGGATCGCCTATCTTTTGCAAGCATAGAGGAAGTCAGAGAATGGATAAAATTTCAGTTAGATAATAGATATACTTCCACACAAAGGATCGAGTTTACATTATAATTATAATTTTCATATGATAATTTGTAATGTAAAGAAGGGTTCTATTGTTTGATATATGTCTGTGCTTAAGTAAATTTTTCTTCATGTCCATTAGATATAATATAAAATTTTTACATATTTAGTACCAGGGTGTTTGGAGTTTGTATATTTCTTTACACATAACGCTTTTGCTATAGAACCAATATTTATTTAAGAATTGCTCATCATATTGTGTCGAAATTTCTTGTAACTCGTGAGTTTTGTAAGACTGTTACGGTAAAGCATGAATGCCTTCAGTTCTCTTAGAACTCCATTATTTATAGCCAGAGATTTCTCACTTTATTTTCAGAGATGAGTGCTGTGATGGATATTCCTGATCTCCCTCAGAAAGCTTTGAGAGCTGAAAAAAATGTAGAAAACACCAAGGTAGTCTCACTTGATCCTTCTTTATCAGGAAGATTAGGTAAGAAAATAAAACTATCTTAACATTGTTCCATATCTTCATAGTTCAGCTGGGCGGGGAGGACCGTTGTGCTAATCACACATTATCCCTGTACTGGTTGACTGCACCTCTGCTGAGGCATGTAGACGTATGTATCAAACACAATATATGAATGAAGTCAAATGTCTTCATTCTTGGATCACAGAAAATACCTTTTTTTTTTTTTTTTTTTTTTTTTTGCATAATCCACGGAATTTTAGATAAATATGAAACGATTTCATTATTTAGGATGTCTTTTGGATAATAGCTCAAGGAATGTATACTAAATACGTATTCATTAAATAATTCTGTATATCAATAGTAGTTGTTTAAATTTTTTATTCTTATAATAAGAGGATAAATATTATAATTTCCCATGATAATGTCATTACTGTTATTGTTATTATTATCATTATCATTATTGTTATTAATATTATTATTATTATTATTATTATTATTATTATTATATCAAGTGATACCTCTATCCAATGCTTTTGCTTCAGTAAAGTCTCATTTTACAAACCTATGGATCAACAATTGCCTCTCTTCTGACAAAGGAAAAATTTTACAGTCTGTACAAAAGAAACCAAATGACCTGGAAATGTACAAAAACTTCCCCAGACATGTTCAAGCATTTTTAACGAGAGCCAGAACAGGTCACATTGTCACTCAATTGTACCTACACCGATTTCACATTTCTGATAATCCTACTTGTCCGTGGTGTAATAATCATGATGAAGATCTGGAACACATTCTTCTATACTGTCCATCCATAAACCACAAAAGAAGTAAATTAAAATCATCAGTACCAGTTGCAGAAGACACAGCCCTGCAGTATATATCGACTACACCCCAACTCTGGCTACTAGCAACAGGCATCTATAATGAATACCGATCAAAATACCCCTCATTTCTCTTGAAAAACAACAACTGAATAGACTACAGTGGACTATAGTGGACTTTATGTTGCCTGCAAACAGCTGGATACATTAAGAAGATTGATTGATTGATTGATTGATTGATTGATTGATTGATTATTATTATTATTATTATTATTATTATTATTATCATCATCATTATTATTATTATTATTATTATTATTATTATTATCATTATCAGTGCTTATTTTTTCTATCATGGAACCGAGAAACGTAATTATTATATTGTCAACATCATTTTTCTTTGGACTATACTTAGGTTTTGAAAGTCTGGGCGAAAGAGAGGTTAAAAAACGACAAAATTCTCGTGCACTGGACAGTAATCATCTCCCTTCCATTATAATA
Source organism: Periplaneta americana (assembly GCF_040183065.1). Lineage (NCBI taxonomy): Eukaryota > Metazoa > Arthropoda > Insecta > Blattodea > Blattidae > Periplaneta > Periplaneta americana. Next base: position 4,475,418 of record NC_091132.1, on the reverse strand, counting down.
TATGTATTCTATACAGAGTTGCACCACTTTTATTCGCAGAAAAAAGTATTTATTATTATTATTATTAAGCCTGGTTCAGAGGGTGCTTGTTTCCGTGATGAATTCCAAGGTGGCTAGCAAGCTGGGTGCCGTGGTGGGTATAGTGCTGGCTCCCATGTTGCCTATGGTGATGGTTGTTATTCTCATGGAGCTGGCTCTTTTCACAGTTCATATTTGAAAAATCATCTGCTGCTTCATTTGTTGCCAACACTCATGGTCAAAAAGAAACTAAACTGTGAGTGCAAAACAACTAAAGTCCTACATTAACAGTAGTAAAAGTCGTAATAAGGTAATTAAGCCATAAGTGCAAAACAGCTAAAGTCCGATATTTAATTGTTGTTTCTTAGAAACTAAAGAATATAGAAAGAACAGGTTTAGTTGGAAAACAACGAACATGGCGACATGGTTTCAGCGGTGATACTATATCATCATCTTTGGTTGTCAGCCTACAAACCAACACGAAAAATAGCAAGAAACCTACCCATCGAAATCCAGCAAACTAGCCACCAAAGCAGCCACCAGAGCTAATTACTTCCAGCAAGTGAGCACACAGGCTAGCCATCAGTGCAGCCACCTTGGAATCCATCACGGAAACAAGCACCGTCTGAATTGGGCTTTATTATTGTTGTTATCATCATCCATGTTTTTTATTGTTTCACTAATACTACTTTTCTACCTCATTATTATTTATTTATTGTCACAGTATTGTAGTAAGTTTTATTGTATGTAACATTAAAACTATCGGACATCAATGATATTGAAGATATGAATATTCAGACTTCGCAAAAGTAGAATTCGATTCATATATAATTCCTCTAGTGTTAAAATAATAATGATTATGATTACTAATATTTTTGTTGATATGTAAAATATTTCGTTTGAAGCTAGTATAGAACAATTAATTTATTTTCATGATCATGCCTTAATAATTATTATTATTATAATTTTAGGAAATGAATTTAATTCATATATTATTATTATATTTCTATCTTTTTAGTTTTTTAATTTATTAATATTAATGTTATGGGGGATAAGCTCTTTAACATATTTTTATAATCTTTGAATATAGATTTATTCTATAAATAATATTTATGTTTAGGGAGATTTTTGGTTTATTTATTATTTTTATTTTGTTGGTTATTTTTTCCTGCTGTGTGTATGGCTATTGTATTCCGGCTGGATGGAAGAAGAGACCTTAAATTATTATTGTTATTATTATAAACAATACTAGCATTCATACAATATGATAAAGAAATTGAATTGTTGCAAAACATATAGTGAGAAAGTATGTGTCGTCTGTGTAACATGTTGTTATCTAATGCCAGGCTTTGGCAATGAAGCCATTAGCGTTCTTGCTCTCCAATATTTCTCTCTGGTGGATCCATCAGGTAGAACTTCACAGGTTAGGTCTGTGTAACATTGATTTTTTCCTAGTCAGGCTAATTTAATTCCATTGCAGCCCTATGTTCATAAGTTAATATCATGCACTCACCTTGTGTTTTTAAATTAAGAGTTGTATGTTTAAAATGATGCCATAATAATTATTGTATGCTGTGTGTTACAGAACTTAGTTTTGATGGTGATGAATCTGTGCAAGGCAAAGAAGAAGATAACAGTAGGACAGACAACATATCTGGGGCCGCAGTTGTGACCCCAGCATCTGCGGTAGTTGAACCAGTTGTGGGAGAGGTGCGGAAGCAGTGTCGACCAGGTGTGTGAAAAACAATTACATCACCTATGATTGCTGTTATCAAGCATATGAAAAACTTGATAAGTCCAAATTTATAGACTTTCTGTTTTCGATGTCATTTGATAGCTCAGCATAGTTTGGTATGGTTTCATTGTATAGCATAACACCCTTACCATTCCGAGAACTTTGAAGAATGATAACTAACACAAGACAATAGAATACAACGGGTCTTGAAATTTCTAATTTGCTATCCTATGAAAACAGTTATCAGGTTTTTTCCCTTGGACATTTTATATTTGTAATTTCTTCATTAAGGGTACATTGAAGTGAAATGATTACTTTTTACGTAAAATATAAGTTTTTTTGTTGTACTCTAAAAAATATTTCGGTGCTTGTAGATGCTCCTCGCAAAATTTTAGAGAGTTGTGCCCCTTAGAAGACTTATTTTGGCAGCCATTTTTAAAGGTACGTAGGCTACTCTTTAAATCCCTTGCAGTCTCTGCTCTTTCTCCATTTTTCTCGTTTTTTAGTTTTTACATATTTGCCCATGTTCAAAACCTATCTTCTTCCACAAATCTTGAGCTAGTTGCATGAAATTTTTTCCATGCCTCCCTCAATCTATACTGTTTGAAAAGTGCCGTAGATATCTCAGTAGGATTTCAGAAGGATTAAAGAAAAAAGTAATTTTTACAGTTGTGACAATTTTTTTTTCATATTTAAGGTGCAGTAATGTAAATATTTTTTTAGACAATATTAATGAGCACACTTAAAATTTCTATGCCAGTTATTATTATTGACAGTATGTTGAACATAATAGTAAAATTTAAGTTTAAAAATATTAATTTTTGTATCAGGAAGTTAAAAAAATTGAAATTAAATTTTTTTATGAAACGCGTTAAAAACGTACAAAATATTTACGAATTGAACTGAAAATTTGTGTTTATACTGTTTGTATGCCAAATAATGTGTGTGCAAAAGAATGAAAACTTCGGTCTAATACTTTAAAATGTTCGAATTTCACTACAGTGTATCCTTAAGAAATGTTATTGTAGAATCTATTACAGATTTCAGAACTTCTTGACTGCTACTCTCATTTGGATGCACTTATGCAATATGGAACCAAGTCCAAAATACAGCTTTTGAGCTACAGCTGTTTTAGCAAATCGTTACAAATAAAATTCTACATCAATACTATTACGAAAGTAATGATTGCATTATTAACATTCTGAAATGCTCTTTCAGATCAATGGTGCAGCTCGCATCAGTATTTGACTCACACAGAGTAGAAGGGCAACATTGGAGTTGGTTCCATATTGCTTATTGCAAAAATGGATATTGGCACTTGGTTCCTACTTGTGTAATTCAATTGAGAGAGAGATGAGGCAACACTCTAGTTCAAATCCATGTTTAACACTTTATTATTGGAAAACTAAACATCCGAGACACTAATTGTGGGATTACAAATAAAATTTAAAAAAATATATATTCATTAGCATTTGTTCATACATTGACTTATCATTCCAAGGTGAAGTCAAGGGGACCATTGATTCCATCAACATCATCCTGTCCACACCTGTGGAGTAACGGCTAGCGCGTCTGGCCGCGAAACCAGGTGACCCAGGTTCGATTCCCGATCGGGGCAAGTTATCTGGTTGAGGTTTTTCCGGGGTTTTCCCTCAACCCAATATGAGCAAATGCTGGGTAACTTTCGGTGTTGGACCCCGGACTCATTTCACCGGCATTATCACCTTCATCTCATTCAGACGCTAAATAACCTAAGCTGTTAATAAAGCGTCGTAAAATAACCTACTAAAATAAAAATTCATTGGATTTTCTTCTGCAGTTACATATTTGATACCTAAACATCTTCGGTTCTACAACTTTCTTTGATACATTAACATTACTCTTGTTGCTATAATATAATATAATATAATATATAATATAATATATAATATAATATAATATAATATATCACTCCTATTAGCAAAAAATTGAATTCAAACTCCCATATTTACACAAAACAAACATGGGAACTGACAGCTTGGAGTTGGTTCTAAATTGCAAAACACTGCACTATGGATTCTGTTTTCGGTGGTTGGTTCAGATTTCTCTATACGGCAGCACGTTACACATAGGAGTTGGTTCTATTTTGTATAAGAAACTATAGACATTAAGACACATTTTGCAATAGAAATCCAGATATTCATAAAATGGTGATTGGTTCCATATTGCATAAGTGCATCCATTTGAGTGCCTACTATAGCCAATTGGTTACTAGGGAACTGAGTTTATCCACAGAGTAAAACAGGAGAACATCATTTATGCTTATTAAGTCAAAGCCTGATGTTCTCTTGTTTTACAAATTGTCAAAGCCTGCTAATTTCTAAACATGGTCTACTGATTAAAGTTGTTTTTTTCATTGTTTTTATACACATGTTTCTTATGGCAGTGTTAAATTCCTATGTATAAGAAATGAAAATTTTTCAGCTTTTATCTTTTCAGAAACCTTGAGAATCAGGGACAGCACTACCAGGAGGGTTTTGGTGGGCTAGTAACAACTCTGTGGCTGGGAGAAAAAAGGTCTGAAGTAAAAATGTTATACTTTTCAGGAGAGCAGTAGAAAGATTGAAATTGGTGACAGTTATAGAGTTTTTTAATTAAGAGTGTTTTCCTGGATATTATTTATGTTTCTTCTAAAATAGGTTATGTTGCTCATTTAACAATTTTCTTGATTATTTCCAAAAATAGCCGCACTTAAGCCCTTTTCAGACTAGAACCCAAACTGAGTAGAAGGGAGTATTAAACATAAGACCTTTTTCATGTCAAAATAAATGAGAAATATAAATTATTAGAAATGCAAATTAGGCCTTAAACAATTATAGGACTGTGTACCCTGGTGCTTAAAGTTTTAAAAGGAAAGGGCATCAGCATATGATAAAATGGCTAAAATACAAGTTAGACATTTTTAATAGGGAATCATGGAAAGTAAACATGTGATAGTTTGTAAGGAATAAAGTATTAAATATTCTTAAGCCCTTTATTCTGTGTGTGCTCAATTCCAAAAGTACTTAGGACATTTGGTAACGCTCTATAAATCCAGTCGGCAGTCTTACTTGACTTTAGCCATTTTACCAGATTGTAGAGAATTGTTTCCGCTTTCAGAATATGTAAAAATCTCATTTTCACAAAATATTGACTTAAGACCTTTTTCCTCCCTTCCACAGAACTATAAGCATCTGTCTTGTCTAGTGACAATCTACTCAGTAAGATTTAGAAAAATACGGGACACAAAGAAGTATGGTTGCTCTTGTGAATGCCCTCTCACCGTAGCTTGATTTGTAAAGCTCGTTTAGTTACATCCTGTATCATACATGCTATCACATGCCAGATAGCAGTGCTCATAAGCTTCTTGATAAGAATTGTAGGCATTTACTTACACATGTTTGTATTGGGCGGGCAGGCACTGGTGCAGATATAAACAAACCACCGTGCAAGAAGGCAAAACTAGTGCGCCTGGAGCGTAAACACCAGAAGCTGGTCAATCAAGGCTACAGCAAGGACGAAGCTGACGCCATGTTGAAGCAAAAGAAGCAGCCGCAACAAGAAGGCAGAATCCTAGAAGACTTGATCAGTGAGCCTCTGCCTGCCAATCCGGCTCATAGACTTGAGGTGAGGAACAGCTTCACCACGCGCTGCTGGTTAGACTAAGATCTTGTGCAGACAGATGAGAGACAGAGTTTTTGGTTACCCCTGCTAGCCTTATTTAGTCATCATCATCATCCCTCCCCTCCTCTTCTCATCATGTCTTCTTCATGCAGAGATTCGATGACATCTGCCTCCATATGTCTCTATCATTCTATGTTTTATTAGTTAAATTTTCTCCCCATTGCAAACCACGAGGTCTTCCTCTGCGTCGTTTACCTCTCAGTTTGAAATTTAACATTCTCCTAGGTAATCTATCTTACTCCATTCTTTGATATGCCCAAACCATTTCAGTCTGTTTCCTTCTAAATTTATTTGAAGTTGTTCTAGAAAACCACTTTCTACTGAAAGAAAATTTCTATTATAAAATACATTTTTTTATTGTTTCCTATTGTTTTTTCTTCAGGGACTTACATTTGTAAGTTCGTGGGTTGGCGACAACAAGGACCCGAGCTGAATCTGATATTCCTTCCACTTACTCATATCAGATTCCTCATTTTCAATCTTTTCTATTTGATCTCTCTTTTGATCAACTCTTGTTTTTTTTTTTTTTTTACATAAAAGATATTAGATATTCGAGGTTTTTGGTTGTCTTTCCTTTCTTTCCTAAATATTGAGTGGTGTAATCACCTATTGGTATAGTCCGGGTCAGCTTACTTCATACCCTAAGGGTGAAACCTAACCATTTTTCCCCTATTACTACATATGCTAGTGGATTTTGTTGATTTTGAAGTTTGCAGGTTGAATTTTCTTTTACCAACTTCGTTTAGAATTTCGATACTGATAAATACTACAAATGGTAGTGATTTTGTAACTGTTATGTTGGCAGATGAGACAAATGTTGTCAGTACTGGAGTTCCATGAAATTAAAATTGTACTAGATTTCTGAGTCGATTACTTGAAGCTAGTGAAATTTGAAAATACTAATTAATTAATTAATTAATACATAATAGTTATTTTGTGTGTTGCATTGTGGCTGTAATTCAAGACTATGCTCAGGTAAGTTTTCGGAGTTAGTACTAATAATTTCAAGTGGTCAAACAAAATACATTAAGTTAGGTCTCGTGAGTCAATTGTTTTGTCAGACCAATGAATTTCGTATTGCCAGACAAAATACCTAACATGTTGATCTCTTTCTCGTATAGTTTGCCTACGAAAATATGTTACAAATTATTGAATTACTTAGAATAACTTTCAACATTAAGGTAAAGTACGGTATGTAAATAAGTCATTCAGTATGTAGGATCGTGTGATATCTGGTAACAGTTGGCAACACTGACAAGACGGCAATATTTGCTGTTTAGGAACTGTTCTTACCTGATCCTCATTATACTCATTTAAACGGTTTTGTTTATGCTCATAATACTGATGCAGTAGCAAAATTTCAAATGCAAACTGGTTATGACTGTTTAGCAGCACACCTGTTTAAAATTGGAATTTTTGGTTCGCCAAAATGCATCCAATGTAACCTAGAAGACTCTTTGATGAATCAAGAACATTTACGAAAATGTCTAGGTCTGGCATCATGTCTTCTGGATTCAGACTCTAAATTATACTGGGAAGCTAGAAAGCGAATGGAGAACTTCCAAGTGCCTGGGGAATAGATACTACTGCTACTACTACGTGTTTTCTATAACATTTTGGCTAATTCCAACAATCTTGATCATTATATCTCTGTTATTGATATCTCTATATAAATTCATTTGTTAATAATTTCGTAAATCAGATTGACTGTTAAGCTTTGTCAAGAGACAGCCTTGAATTTCGAGGGAGCAAGTATACTACTATCTGTAATTTTCTTGATAATCCATTTTGAATCTTGCATACACTACTTTTAACACTTGAATATAATTAATTGATTAACTAGCGGACTTACTCGTGTTAATTATGTAAGTTTGTGCTAGCACACAAAAACACGCAAAACACAACACAAACACAAGAAGACAAGAAATACATCACACTAACATATGAAAACAAAAGCACACATAAATCGCATCTTCATTCAGAAAGAAGAAATACAACATAGCTTACAGAACAGAAAACACACTACAAAGACATCTCAACACACAAAAAACACAAACAAATAAATACGACCACGCAGGTTTATACAAACTCACATGTAATAGTTGCGATAAGTTCTACATAGGACAGACAGGCAGATCATTCCAAACACGCTACAAAGAACACATTAAAGCAATAACCAGAGGACACAATACATCTACATACGCCGATCACATAACCAATGCTAACCATACATACAATAACATAAATACAGACATGGAAATCCTACACATACAACCCAAGAACCAAAAACTCAACACACTAGAACAATACGAAATATACAAACACACTAAAACACACCCCGATCAAATTCTCAACACACAGATCAATTTCAGTACACACACACTATTTGACTCCACTCTTCAACCCTTTCAACAATCAAACACACCCACATAACAGGCAGAGAAGTTCGAGATGACGCCGAGATTTAGTAGGCTCTGAGGATGGTGTGTGAAGCACTGAAACAGCTGTAAGCCACACAAACTTACATAATTAACACGAGTAAGTCCGCTAGTTAATCAATTAATCTGATTTTCTAATTTCTTATTATTACTACTGTAGTTTCCCTAAAATTCCACGCAAAAATGTCGTTTCTGCAGCTTCAAGTCTACTAATTTCTTTCTGTGTGTATGTCTAAGATTCAGGAACTGGTTTAAAATAATTTTTGTACATAGAAATTTTACTTTTAGGTATACACATTCTAACTTTTTTAAATTCTTCTGCTGATTTGGTTTTGTATTTTTCCAGGTAGGCTAAGTTTACTTCTGATCCAAAGTAACTGAAGGTATCAACTTTTACAATATTTCTTCAGTCTAACTTAATATTACACTCGTTGTTTGTATGTCTTGATATTGTCACTGCAAATGTTCTCTCCTTATTCATTTTTAAACAAAATTTCTCTGCTGTATCTTCCCAAATTCTTAAATTCTGTTCTCCATTATTCTTTCTGCATCCTAAAGTCTGACCCTACATTCAGTGGCATACACAGAATTTTGTCAAGGTGGAGGGGGGTCTTTATTATAATTTTATACAATTTACATTATCGGTATTTTAAATTTTATGTATTATTATTATTATTATTATTATTATTATTATTATTATTATTATTATTATTATTATTATTATGTTACGGTATATTTATTAATATTATACTATGTTCTAATAGAACATATTCATGAATATCCTTATAAAATCTTTGAAATGTTATTTTTTCACAGCCATCCAATTTTTAACAAATTTTAACTTCTGTTTAATCTTGTATAATAAAATATGCTTCTGTCATTATTATATTTGAAAGTCCACGCCTGTGGAGTAACGGTTAGCGCGTCTGGCAGAGAAACCAGGTGGCCTGGGTTCAGTTCCCGGTCGGGGCAAGTTACCTGGTTGAGGTTTTTTCCGGGGTTTTCCCTCAACCCAATATGAGCAAATGCTGGGTAACTCCGGACTCATTTCACCGGCATTATCACCTTCATCTCATTCAGATGCTAAATAACCTGAGATGTTGATAAAGCGTCGTAAAATAATCCACTAAAAATAAAAATATATTTAAAATATGAACTGTCAAATGCACAAAACATTACACAAACATTTCGCAATAAAGCCAGAACTCTAACAGGTGAATATCGCTCTCAAAATGAGTTCAAAATCGTCAGTGCACAGTATTTAACATATGCACTGTAGAACTGTCAAAACAACCTTTTCAATAAGTTTCACAAAAAGTTAAATTTCATATTATGTGAGCTTCATTTTATTACAAGGTCGGTACTAGATGGTAGGTCTTTCTACAATAAAGATAGCATTGTTATAATTCGAACATGTCGCAGCACCAAGCACAGGGATTATATTGAATGAGAGGTAGGAGGACTATGCCTTATGTCGATGTAGATTTTGTTACTCTGACAGTGAAAAATTGGAGAAGGGGACTATGCTTCTAAAGTAGCTGAGAAGGTCTAACAAGAATACTGAAAATGAAGAACCAAACATTTGTAATAATCTTAAAGACGAGTATTTGCATATTTTTCTGGCATTGTAGTAATTACTTTTTGTGATGATATTTGTTGACTATTCTTTTAACAGGTACTGTACAAGTGGCTCAAATGTTGTTTCTGGGTCTGTACATATTATTAAAAATTAAATCACTAGTAAGAATTTCAGACATCTTCGCTATCTTGGTAAACATTTTCTCAGGAATTTAAGATGTGAAAAGGTTCTGCATATTTGTTGTTTGTGTGATGTCTGGAATGCACAGATGTGTATGACATGTTACATGCAGATTCGTCTGGTGCGATCCTCACCTCCAAGCCGTGAGTTTGAACAGACGGCTCAACAGTCATATGAAGTGTACCGAAAATACCAGATGGCAGTGCATGGTGACCCACCTGATAAGTGTACCCACCGGCAATATACACGTTTTCTCGTAAATTCGCCCTTGCAGGTAAACTTTACTTGTTTTCCAGCCAATGTGATGGATAAAAATATACCCATTTATTGACTGAATTTATTGATGAAGTAAACTAATCAGCAAGAAAATCCAAAATGTCTATTTATTTCTGTTTCTAAATGTAGAACGTAACAATAGCCATGTAACTCAATTGAGCCAAAATCATGTAAATATTCTCTTCTGAAAATATGTCCTTGCATTCAGTTCAGAATTGTTTTATACAAGGGTGGCAGAAACAATGACCCATTTTAAAATGTGCGCCATATTGGTCACAGTGTCCTAGAGCACTAATGTTTGTTTAATTCCAAAGTCCAGTTCAAAGCATTGCTATCCCCATATAGCTCACCCTTGGCTGTCAACAAGGAGCACTGGTCAAATGAAAATCGTGCATGTGCTGTTAAAACATTTTTAAGTGGGGGTTAGCAACACTTTAATATTGGCAGGAATGAACAGATGACAGATTTAAATCACGTCGAATCTTCTGTGTGCAGCTTTTGGAGATGATAAACACACTCCCATTTCCTCAACATTCTCATGATGTCAGATGAAGCACATTTCTATTTCGCCCAATTTATCCTCCTGTGATTTTTTTCTGTGAGGATTTCTGAAATCCAGAGTCTTTGCAAATAGGCAGCAAACATCCAGGAATTGAAAAATATCATTTATACCGAAGTCGAGGCAATAACACAAGAAACACTATGTAAGGTTATGGTGAATATATGTGTTTGTGCTGGAGATTGGATTGCCAACAATGGTGGTTACCTGGTGGACGTAATTTACAAAAAAATCACTTGTGTAAGGAATGACATCAAGAGTTCTTTCCAGCAGTTTATAGTAATAGTATGTAGTTATAATGTGTAATGCTGAAATGAAATATTTAAAATAGGCCACAGTTTCTCCCGCACCATGTACAAGTTATATAGGGAATGACAAGCTAAGTGCAATTTATATTTACATATAGAGAGGAGTGCCTTAGGAGCCTTAAAAATTGAAAATAAAACTATACTCTCTTGAGAATGAAGGAAGGCACTATGAAGTCATGAGTGTAGGGTAAAAAATGCAGAACACGAGATTAAATTACCGCTTGTTTGCTACAAAAACCGACATAGATCTCAGAAAGGTTAAATATACTCCTTGCGGTTTTCATTTTCCAGTGGCCATTGAGTACCTTGACATTTATTTTAGTTTCCCAGTACAATTATCAGAGCTTCTTTGTGGCAGAATTTTGTGTGTCTTTTGCAGTTACAGAGTTTGTTTTTATCTTGCAATTGATGCATCTTATCTTAACTAGATTCTCCAAAGAATTCAACTGTGACTACATTCACAAACATCAGATATCTTGTGTTTACCGTTGGTTCGTCTGAATGAGGACATCATGATGGAACTTTATATGGAACTTACAATTAACTGTCCACATCTGTGGAGGCACGGTCAGCGCATCTGGCAGCGAAACCAGGTGGCCCGTGTTCGAATCCCGGTTGGGGCAAGTTACCTGGTTGAGGATTTTTCCGGGGTTTTCCCTCAACCCAATACGAGCAAATGCTGGGTAACTTTCGGTGCTGGACCCCGGACTCATTTCACTGGCATTATCACCATCATTTCATTCAGACGCTAAATAACCTAGATGTTGATACAGCGTCGTAAAATAACCCAATAAAATAAAAAATCAACAAAATTGGTTAAAAATTCTTTTGCTGACACTCAGAAGAGATGGATGGAAAATACGAGATCATAACAGATCTCATGGCCTAATAAGTGAAATGATGATGATTATGATTATGATTGTTTTTGTTAAGAAAAGAAGAAATTTTGATAACTATCAAACCAATCTTCTTAATGTATCCAGCTGTTTGCTGACAACATAAAGTCCACTATAGTCCACTGTAGTCTATTCAGTTGTTGTTTTTCACGAGAAATGAGGGATATTTTGATCGGTGTTCATTATAGATGCCTGTTGCTAGTAGCCAGAGGTGGGGTGTAGTCAGTATATACTGCAGGGCTGTGTCTTCTGCAACTGGTACTGATGATTTTAATTTACTTCTTTTGTGGTTTGTGGATGGACAGTATAGAGGAATGTGTTCCAGATCTTCATCATGATTATTACACCACAGACAAGTAGAATTATCAGAAATGTGAAATCGGTGTAGGTACAATTGAGTGACAATGTGACCTGTTCTGGCTCTTGTTAAAAATGTTTGAACCTGTCTGGGCAAGTTTTTGTACATTTCCAGGTCATTTGGTTTCTTTTGTACAGACTGTAAAATTTTTCCTTTGTCAGAAGAGAGCCAATTGTTGATCCATAGGTCTGTAAAATGAGACTTTACTGAAGCAAAGCATTGGATAGAGATATTTTATCTTCAGAATAAGAACAGAAGATTTTTAAGCATTTTATTCTTCTTTCAAGACTACATTATCCTGTTGCTGGCTCGAAAAGTACATGGCGTAGACTAGAGAATCCTTTTTGGTTTTCTTGCTGATTGGTAGCCTGATCACAATCCAGCTCAAGGCAAAGGATGAGATTGTGCCAGGTGTTGCATTCATGTTGGTTGTGTGCTTTGTGTATTTCTAGCTGGTGCTTTTGAAGGTGGGTTCACCCGAGTTTATGGTTTCGCTGGCGGATAGCCAGGCGCTGTTTGCTAAATACCAGATGGCGATACACAATGAACCACCGGAGCAATGCAATCCCCGGACCTTCTATGAGTTCCTTGTCGACTCACCCCTCGAGGTAGAGTAGATGTGAACCACCTTGTCCTTTGCCTTGTCCTGCAAATAGTGCCGTTGAAATGTGGTGGAAACTGAGTTCACACTCCACTCATTGAACAGTTACATTGCATGATACACACATCACGTTATATACAAGCACACACAGATATATGTTACACATACACACACTCAGTTTTCATTTGTTATGTCTACTGTCTAATGTAATTTCTTTTATGTGATGTACGTAATGTATGCTTTTATTATTATTGAATTGAGTGTTCTCAAATTCACACCAGGAATGTTCAGGTATATAAATTATAGTGAAGCTTTCATTAACTCGGAATAAAGATTTAAGTCAGTATATTGTTATGCAAAATTGTTGGGCTTTTGCACTGTGTCATAGATAGAGATCCGTGAAATTTTCAATAACGCGAATTGATCTCATTTTACCGATTTTTGCACCTTTATTCTACTTCCCATGATCCCAAAAAACGGAAAACATAATTGAAGTTTTTAAACTAATTCCATCAATAAGTGTTATTTTATTCGCGAAATCTTAACAATAATATATTTTTAAGTAATATTTTTGTAACTTTCGTCTTTTTTTTTTTTTCTTCAATGGCACATTTCGTTCTGCCATTTTGTCAACAAATGAATGAAATTTAGTAGGTTAGCAATGATACAAATCTTATAAGTATTAACGTATTAAAATCCATATAAATTGTAAAAACTGAAAAATAAATGTCACAAATTTGACATATACTTAATCTTATCGTGTTTAATATATTAAGGCAGGATTATAAAACTTGCATACACTAATTTTAAAATAATACAGAAAAATTGGCAGTAACACCGAAAAGTTTTAATTTTAAAACAAATTTTCCTTAAAAATAAAACCACTTTCACGCGACTATAGTCATAGATATAGAAAGCTCCTAAGTTTGGGTACTATACTGTGTGTTTTTCTAGGCATAGAACATAGGGATTAACATTGTCTTAAGAAACCTATATATAATAAGTATTTATGATACAAGTTCGTTGGCACATGTGTAAAGTTTGCGAAAATGAGGTGAAGCAGAGTTTCACAATTACATGAGTGCCAAAAAGATAACTTTAAGAATGTGTATCATACAATTTTTTTTCTACAATAGCACAGATTTACATTAAATAAGTATTTAAAGATGGAGATGTTACCAGATCACGATTTCACAGCCTTCTGAACCGACCATATAATCAACAAAGCAGTTAGGAAAAGTTGAATGCTAAATCTTGTTGCAATGAGTACTATAGATGTAACTTCAGAATAATACACGCTAAAATGTAAATGCGAATGTTAAATTTGTTACTTATTTGTGTTATGTGTAAGTAAAGTGATTACTTACTTTTTTATGCACCAGTATTTTGAAAATTCATTTCACACACTGAGAACATTGAGTAAAATGCAACTTTACGTACTATTGTAGAAAAAAAAAAAAAAGAAGAAATAATTCAATCACTTGGCCATGTTTACAAATTGACAGTTGCCTTGACAATGTATAAAAAAAAAAAGAGAACTTCAAGCTTTGACCTAGTAACCATAAATGATGTTCTCTTATTTTACAAATTGTCAAAGCCTGCTAATTTGTAAACATGACCCACTGATATATTTCTTCATTGTTTTTATACACAGGTTTCTTATGGTAATGTTAAGTTCCTATGTTCTATACCCAGAAAAACACACTATATATCTAGTCCATCATTAGAGAAAGCAGAAGCTGTGTGTTAGGTCTGTTACTAAGAGCTGTTCTCCATGACTGAACATACAATTGGAAAGTGGTCCAGCGCTTCCTGACACATAGGTTCCTCTTTTTGTTTTTTCCTTGATGAAGTCAGTGCTTAGTTCTGCAATGATGGATGCAGCTACATTTGCGATATGGTGCAAAACCGAAACTTCACACTATGGTGAACATTGTGCAAGTCTTACACAATATTCTACATAGAGTTTTGTGAAACAAAAACAATTGTGTCTGTTCAAGTTTCTCCTTTATGTGATGGTGTGAAGAATCAAGACACAAATATATCAGTTACTGATATAATGGATTCTATAAAACTTGAAACTTCATAAAAGTGTTAAAACTTGTTAAAAAAAGTAATATACCTTACTGACAGATGGTGCCATTTCAACTTATTAATCATATTAAAGAAATTACCCCCAAACTAAATTCAGCATGTTTTGCTATTAGATCTATGCAAAAGATAGTAAATATCAATACCTTAAAAACAATATACTTTGCATACTTCCACTCGGTAATGAGTTTTGGAATAATATTCTGGGGAAATTTCACAGATAGTAACAGTATATTCCTATTACAAAAAAGAGTAATTAGAATAATAGTAGGTGCCAAATCTAGGGAATTGTGTAGGACTATTTTCAGAAAACTACAAATAATGCCCATAGCTTGTCAGTATATCTTTTCATTAATAATCTTCCTCGTATGTAATCGTGAAAACTTTGTAACTAATTCAACAGTTCATAGCATAAATACACGTCAAAAAATGACTTTCATACTCCATCGGCAAGTCTATTGTGCTATCAAAAAGGAGTGCGTTATATGGCAGTAAAAATGTTTAATAGCCTCCCTATCAATATAAAAAATGAAACTCAAAACATAAGATTATTTAGGGTCAAATTAAAGAAGTAGCTAATTTCTCACGCCTTCTATTGTGTAGGTGAATTCATGACATTCAATAACGGTTAATGAAATTGATACTAAAACTTTGTGTTGTACTAGTAGACTATATTGTAAATCTCGTCTGTATATGAGCCATTCAGAGCAGAAGTGGTGTAAGTCAATTCCTACTTTCTCTTTGTTTTTTTTTCTCTCTCTCAATCTCTTTGTTCTTCTTATATACATTTACAGGCAAAATATATATTCATGTCATTTAAATTTGTATGGTAATGACCGAATCATTAGCCTAGTTTATATGAGCCATTCAGAGCAAAAGTGGTCTAGGTCAAAATTGATTTACACCACTTCTGCTCTAAATGGCTCATATATTTAATCCAGAATGTGACTATAAATTAAGACTTTATAATAGTATTAAGTTTTTTGACTTGTTCCATATTCTAGCTGTAAAGCAATGTATGAATACCATGGAATGTTAATAAATACAATACAATACAGTACAATATAACACTGATGTTGTATCTCTTGCTAGTTCAAGAGACACTGAGGATGACACAACACCAGTATTGAAATGGTATCATCTGTCAATAAGGTATATTACCTCTTTTATTAAATTTTAACACTTTTAAAGTTTTAAGAAAGTTTGATATTTTATAATAAGTGTTAAAGTGAACATCAAAGGCAAATGATAATGGATTCTTTTGTTCTTGCTGTGTTGTACTTTTTAAATTATTAAACAGTATCACATTGTAAGTTGACTGCTTTACATTTCACTCTCTTCATTTATTTCAATGGTGTGTCTCGTTGTTGTTATCAGGTTGCAATGGTAGGATGTTTATATTTAGTAATTGTAATTCTTGTATTTGTAAAAGTAATACCTTGCTGTTTTTGACCAGCCGTGGCACCCCAGAGATGGTCTACCTCAGGGCTACGGTTCATTTCACCAGCAGTACTGGATGGATGGAAGATTGATTGCTGTTGGAGTGATTGACATCCTGCCTCGTTGTGTGTCCTCCGTGTATTTCTACTACGATCCGGAACTAGGCCAGCTCTCTCTTGGGACTTACGCCTCTCTAAGGCATGCCTCTTGTATTGTATGCTTTATTGGCTAGTTTAGATTCCTCGTTATTGTCCAAACCTTTCTGAGACATCGGTAAGTAACACCTACCGTAGAAGTGGGTAAAGTCAATCAGTGGGTGTATAATCGATGATTTGCGATTTTTATTGAAAATTATATATTTTCTCAGTTATTTGTTAAAATTTTGTTTTCCTGACTTCATTGCCTTACATTGCAAATGTAAGCGAGAGGGACAACAAAAAACCTGCGAATGCCAACAACGGGAACACTGTAATTACCGTTGAAGTGAAAATTATTATTTTCAACTTTTTCTCTTAAATGAAAACAAAATCTTACAAACTCTAAATTATAGTCAGCAGTGAAAGGAGACAGGAAGTGTACGTAAGTACTTTTCGTTGAGATTGTATCCTGAAATAATAGTTTTGCAGTTCGTAAATGTTAGTATTGAAACTTATTATTTTAAGAAAACTTGTACCTTTGTAGGGTTAAGTTGATCATGCCATTGACCTACTCGAAGCAGATAGGACCAGCAGGAAGAATAAATTCTTCAGCGAAGTACCACCAACTAACACTTACAAACAGAAAAGTGTCATAGTATAGCTTATATTGATGGGATAGTGGGGAAAGAGGAAGACGAAATTATGATGAATTTCTTGCGTAAGAGAAGCACTGCCAAAGGAACATATTTTGTACACCCCTCTGTACCTGACGATGAGAGCAACATAGTTTCTAAAGTGACAGGAAGGAAAGACTTCAAATAACATCTGATATAAACCTAAGCAATGTTGAATTGCATTTTAGATTATAATATTGAAGTGTGGTATTTCAATATAAATTTTGAATTCTTAAATCTTCGTTTGTTGGTATGTGAAGTATTAAAATGTGTTTTTATGTTTTATAAGTTGGCAATCATAGTCACGTTGTATCGAATAGTATGATCACAGTAACAAAAGATACACTATATAATGCTATAGGCATATATTGAAGAGTATTATTGTTTTTTACACCCCTTATAACAAATAAAATATATGTAATGCACTTAATTTGTTTTTAAAAATATGAACAGTGATCGACTTTACTCCGCAATATTTTAAAATCGATCTTAAACTAAAAATTCAATGGTGATCGACTTTACCCTATTTAAGCAGGTAACTTCGATCAGAAGTCAAATAAAAAAAATCAGTTTTTGATAGATTGTAATTAAATTCTTGTAACGTGTCTTCATAAGTGAAGGATATGACGACAAAATGCTATTTTCTGAGGAACTTCGCTCCATTGCATAACCTCAATATCATAAAAAAATTGCAACATTTTGATCGACTTTACCCTCTTCTACAGTACTTTATGAAGAAGGAAAGGAGCTAACAGACATGCACTATCTGAAGAATGTGTGTTTGAATCATCTAAGCTTGGCGAGATCTACATCCTACTATGTTTCAAAGACGAAAGCACAACTGTTGTGTGTATGTGTATGGTGTAGGAGTGTTTGTCTGTGCACAAGCATGTCTTTTTATCTTATAGTTGTTAAGTAGTAACCATTCTACAGAGCGATCCATATAAGCCTTTACAATTTTAATGACTTATAACTTCTGAATCAGTAATAGCATATGTGTGCAATCTGTTCTGAGGTACTGAGCAACTGTTGAAAATGTCTTCCAACTGCATCCATACGGACCTGTATTCATCACACCATATTTCGTGACATTGTCGTCAATGTTGCTATATGGTTATATTATGTTCAACCATTTCGAAAATAGTAATAAAAGTGACGTCATAAAAATTTCATTCTACTAGAGCAGCGTTTCTCAAACCTTTCTGAAGTGGGGACCCTTTTTTAAGTCAGAACAGTTCCGCGGACCATCTTACTCTTGTTCCCTTCGAAAGTAAATTTATAATTGTTATAGCATATTTTAATACCAGTTATACTTACATTTTAAATTAGAATTAATTAATTAAAAATAATTTAATTCAATTAATTTGATTAATATTAGCTAATTAAGTTAATGTTAATAGAAGAAAATTTACTTTCATTTTTTTTTTTTAATAATTCCAGGCTGTTAGAGTTTGGATAATCTTTAACTTATTAACTAAAAAAAATAAATAAATGTTGGTACTCACATTAGTGAGATGGATGAGCCTGTCGATTCTTACACAGTTGTTCTAGACCTATATTTGAATGACTAAATAGGCCTATTTCTTTAGGGGCACTAGAATCATTGATATTAATATCTTTACACACAGCTTCTGAACTATTAGCAGAGCCTAAATGAAGTGTATCATCACGTTCCTTTCTTTTCAAAGATCCGGATCGAAGCCAGTTTTTCATTATGTATAATGGGAGACAACTACTAGTGTGTACCACATAAGAAAGATTTAAAGTCATAAATACATGAAAAGGTTCGGTACTTTGGTCCTCTGTAATGAATTAGGGTGGCCCCTGGCTGGTTACAGGTGCAGCACCAGAAGTGCAGGGTAAAGATGGCGAGAAATACCACGTTCATAGTGCTTTAAATCCCTCTTTTGTTACTGAGAGTAGAGTGGGAAGTCAATAGACAGGTAGGGTAATAAGTTTCATAAAATGTCAGTACTGAGAAAAAGTGAAAGCGATTTCATGTGTAATTTCCAATCTCTGAGATTTTCAGCTATAATGTAATACGCAATTCGTTTGAATTTTATTTTTTCTTCTGTCTTTTTTGAAGGACCACAAGGGCAGACCTCGAGGACCACAGGTGGTCCACGGACCATAGTTTGAGAAACGCTGTACTAGGGCATTTAAATACCATTTTAGCATTTAATGCCAGAATTTGTTAATATTGGGTTGAGAGGTTAAGTGGTCATTATTTGCGAACAACTCTGTAGAATATAAATATGTGGATTCTGTGTTTACAAGAACACTGTTGTTTGTTTCAGGGAGATATGTTTGACTCGGTCACTGCACGGCCATTCCTCTGTACTGCAGTACTACTACATGGGCTTCTATATACACACCTGCCCGAAAATGCGGTACAAAGCAAGTTACAGTCCTTCGTTCCTGCTGTGTCCAGAGGTGTACACATGGCATCCTGTGAACGAATGCAAGATACGTCTCGACCAGAACAAGTACTGCCGGTTTAATGATGATCCTAATGCTAGAGATAAGGACGGAGACGTTGTGTTGAATGATGTAAGTAGTTCTTAAGTATTGGAATGTGGCTGAAAAGCTGCTTTTAACGTAATTTACAAAAATATAATGAAACAAAATTATATCTGTGTGTGTGTGTGTGTGCGTGCGTGTGTGTTTTTTTTTTATTTATTTCCAAGTGAAATTCACCCTCTCCACCTTCTTTATCAGCTTATTGGAATACTATGACCACTCACTTAAGGTCAGTTTTCTTAGCAGAGGAAAATATTAAGCAGTGGTAAAGCAGCAACCATGATTTGTCTGTAATATTGCTGGAAAATAAAACGAAATTTAAAAAATGCTATAAAAATCAATAAGTATTGGAGAAAATGATTTTTAATGGCCTCAAAAATGAAAAAAGGCCTATGGGACGGAAATTGTAAAAAATGCAAGAAAAAAATGCAACATAAAAGATACATACAGTAGAACCCCTATTATCCGTAGTAACGAAGGGGGTGGACTGAGTGGTTAATCGAAAAAATCGGATAATCCGTACCATAAAAGATTTTCATAAATTTAGTGAATAATGCTTAAAATTTCGTAGTTTCCTCTGTGGTCTTGTATTGAACACGCTAGGTAGTGGATCAGAAATTGACTGATATAAGTCTGGTTGTTAACAACGGGATTTTAGGGTGCAAGAAAATTTCTTGTAATGACTATCTGTGGAAAATAGGAATAGTGGAGGTCTCATATTGTAGATTTAGATACTTTGTATATACCATCCTTATTTTTACTAAATTGCGCATGGTTGTGACTCCAATCTCATACCTTATTCTGAGATGGGCCACAGTTTCTCGTTTCCCGAAACCACTCAGTTATTTGCGCTTTTTATAGCCTACTTTGCACAACACGATTGCTTTTAATACTCGTGGAAGACATTTTATATAGAAGTTATACAGTACGACAACTTGAACAGTAGACTATACTGTGTAAGGGTAGTCTTGTAATAGCCCTCTCTAGAAAAATAGGCTAAGTTGCTAATATAATGAACAGTAGCATACTCCATATATTTCTGTAGGGAAAAAAGCTAGAGAAAGACAGTCGGATAATCCACCAATCGGTTAATAGGGTGACGGATAATCGGGGTTTTACTGTATTTTGTTTTGTTACAACATAAAATGAATTACTGTATTCATTCAGTGTTCTGACCAAAGGCAGATCTTTCACTGCAAACCCAGCTTTCTCCAATCTTTCCTATTTTCTGCCTTCCTTTTGTCTCCTCATATGATCCATATATCTTAATGTCTGTCATCTGATATCTTCTTCTGCACCGAACTCTTCTCCCATTCACATTCCTTCCAGTGCATTATTATATTATACTATAAGGGTACCTGGTTCGTTCCCGGGATTCGGCACCAAAAATAGTGTTGAGTGTCTGGAAGTGAAGTGAGCTGCGGCCGTGGGTGACGCTACCATTTTATTACCCATAGTTCAGTACAAAAGCTAAAAGATATTAAGCACTGTAAAGATCATATACAAAGTCAGAGATATTAATAAAGGATATAATTTTAAAGTTAAGGGGACACTCAACTTAAAAATTAGAGAAAAAATGTCATTTTGTGTATCAGTTTTACAATGTTATCTTTTTGAAGCTATTTATGATTTTTTAATTATTAAAAAATTTTAAATTTAATTCAATAGAAATAAAAAATTAAATTTTTACACTAATTTACGTGATAGAACTAAATCAATACACAGAATTCTTCCCCTCTTCATTGAGAAGGTACAGTCAATGCACAAAGCCAAAAAATAAAAAATGATAATTAAAAGTGATATTTCAATTAATGATTGCTTAAAAATTGAAATATTTTTTTTATTTTGAAAAGTATTGGATCTAATGAGCTGAGATTTTGCATGTTACTTTCCATGTGTATATTAAACTTTTTCTCCAAATTTGAAAAAGATTGGTCAAAATAGGAAAAAAGTTCCAAAATATAGTTGAGTGTCCCGTTTAGGGGAGAGGTTGGTATTTTTTAAAACTTTTTTCCTATTTGGTGTAAAATATTAATTTTTTATATGTAGAGAGCTCATAGCTGTGGAAACTCAACCAAATAAAAATATTTTGAAAAAACAAAAAAAAATTCTTTGGGGGCCCAACTTTGAAAAAAATATACTCAATGCAGAATTGTACTAAAACCGATATATCTAAACCGTTTTTAAAAATAGATTCAAACAGTTTTTTGCAATGTATTTCCAAAGCATGTTCTACAAACTGTCTGTAACAGAATTTTGATATTAGTCCCTACGTTTGTAAAATAAACAATTAAATTTTAATAACAATTTTCTGATTTCCTTTCTTGCAAACAAACGGACGTATCTTTAAAATGAAATCAATTAACAAAATTCTGTTACAGAGAAAAGTTTCCTATTAGTCTAAAGAATGTGTGTTATAAATTTCATGCATGTATCTATAATAGTTCAGAAATTATATCCATTTTGTCCGGCAATGTAGCAAAAAAATGAAGTTACTGGAAACCGATAAAAGCGGGCATGTGATTTAAAAATTCATAACGCAGGAAGTTTAAAAATGACGACTCAACATCCGATAAGGGCACAAATACCCACAAAATATTATGCAATGCATTCCACACATATCAAAGGGTATCTTAAAGAAAAAATTTTTTTTTTTTTTTTTAATTTAATTTACCGGAAACAACAATAAAAGTGGGGGAGTGATTTAAAAATCCATAACGCAGGAAGTTTAAAAATGGCGACTCAACATCCGATAAGGGCACAAATACCCACAAAATTTTATGCTGTGCATTCCACACATATCACAGAGTATTTTAAAGATTTTTTTTTTAATTTACTCATTTTTCACCAAAAAATACCATCCTCTCCCCTTAAAAGAAAAATAATGACATTTTATCAACATCCACCCTCTAGTTATGAGACTGGATGTAATGTCTCTAGTTCACGTGGCATAGTAGTGGTTGCAAGTGAAATGTATTGGAGGCCGAAATCCTGGAGAGAAGATATTAATTGCCCAATTTGTTCACAGGTGTTGGTGCTGTCTCATCAGCGCGCCATGTCGTACTGCACTTACGTAGCGATGGATAGAATGGACAGGAATGTGGATGACGCAGAGGAAGTGATGCAGTACGCCAGACTGGTTGGTATGAAGTGTGCTCGGCGGATGTTTCTAGTGCGGACCTGAAGCAGAGTGTTGTTCATCTGACCTTAGTACCAATCCACCAAAGTCTTGTGTATGTTGAGCTTGAATACTTGGGTTCCCAGTCTCCTCACTTTAGGGTATGAAATGTGTTATTTTTTTCTCGCATGTGTGGACTAAGTTGCTTACCAGTTACTTGAATAATGTTGCAATTCTTTCAGTCCATTTTACAGTCGACTCTCGATTCAGGAGACTGATAGAAGGGCAGAGTGTCTGTATTGGCTGATTTGGTAGTTTTTGGGGCATCGCAGTAATCATCAGTCTCTGCCTTCCAGGATTTTAGGCCAAATTGTCTGTTACGGTCTCACTCCAGCACTTCAAAAGTCTACCAAAACTTCTTTTCCCTCGTGGTTGGTAAAGGTGATAGGCATCCCAAAACATGTTGTGTCCAGTCATTGCGATAATTTAGAATTTATTCCAAAATAGGTTGCACTTGCAGTTCTGTCTGTATTGTGATTGTGATCCAAACGAGTGTAGCATGCTCTGCAACACTTAAATCTCAATTTCACTGCTGTAATCCTTCTTTCATCCCCTTCACAAATGCCACATGAAAGATCTGGTGCGGCTAATGTCTTACTAATTCTTAATCTTGTATTTTTTTTTTTTTACTAAGTTTGGTTTGAAGACTTCGTTTATTGCATTCATAGCTCTGTTGAAATTAATTATTTTTTAATTTATATCTTTTTCACCTTGATACGAAATACTGTATCAAAGGATTTAAAATTGCTGAATTGTTCAGTTATTTTACTATCAGTACAAATTTTATTTCGTATAGGATCTTTGCCTATGAAGGACATAACTTTTGTCTTTTCAATTGAAATTTGCAAGTGAAGTTGTTTTGAAATGTTTGTAAATTATGAGTAGAGCAATGTAATGTATCTTCATAATTTTCTATAATGACCTGGACATCTGCAAATACTAAGGTATTAAGCTTTGAATTCTTATTGATATGATATATTTTCGTCACAGCACTTCTTTACATGTAATGGTGTGCCTCACATTTCTCTGTATCCGGTGCCACCATTAACATATTATTACAATAACACATTATTTGCTGTACACGTCTACACAAATACTCCCATTTACTTTTTTATTACTTGGTCTAATTTCTCCTTCAGTATTTCTCCTACATTTCATTTGCTATTCTCTATTTGTTCATTAATCCTCATATATCTGATATTATATACTACTTTCAAACCCCCTTTTTCCTCTAACTACTATTCACTAAAATCTCAATTTCACATTTTCTCTATAAATTATCATATTGAATTATTTGTCCTATTTATTCTTTGACCTTTTCTCCTATCTTTTTCTTGTATTCATGTACTGTTCCAACGTTCAAATGTTAGTCTAATTTTATGCTGTCACTTGTTCACTTCTCTTTTTCACTATTTTCACTCATTCCTATTTGCGCTCACTTTCACTTTCTCACTATTCCACTTACACCTAATCCTTTCTCACTATTCTCACTTCATATAAATATTTATATTTTATCTCTTCACATCTGATTATACACTTCCTCTCTCCTCTATACTTCTCGATCTTTTACAGTTTCACTTTACTTGCACATTTTGATCACATCCCCACATTTTTTAATCATATCTAATATCTCTGCCATATCCTCAGCTGTCGCAGGTTCTGACCTTTCTTTACTGTTCGACTCTACCTTATTTCTACCTCTATCTTTCTTTGTATTTATTTCTTCTTCTATTCGTCTTTAATTCCCCCCCCCCCCCACGCTTTCACTTTCACATCCTAGATTTCCACTTACACTCGCACCCTTAATCTTTTCACTACTTTCTTCCCTATCACTTCCTGAATCTAGGTTTCTCTTTTTATCATCACTCGCCTTTTTTCCAGCGCCCGTGTTTCTTGTTCTGTTGTTGTGAGCATTTCTTCTGGAGTGCGCTCACCTTACCGCCGTCATATGTATTAATTCTTATTGAACCAGAAACAATGGATCTTCTTATTCATATAAATTATGAACAAGCTGGGTGAAAAAGGCAGCCTTGTTGCACGCCCATGTTTATTGGAGCCAGTTCAGATTGTGATAGTGCCATACAAGAATTATAGGAGGGACCAATGGACAATATAATATAAGAGGGAGTGTAAAATAAATATTTAAGTATGAAATTCTGCTTCTAAACGACATTATTTAATGTCTATTACATAATGGAGTATCCTCTAATTGAGGTTCTGGCTGGTATGTACAGTCTTAGAAAAACGTTTTGCCACACAGATACTTTGTAAGTCCCAGAAAGGATCCAGTGCGCATGATCAGAAATACAATGAAACAATAGTAATATGCGTTACAAGAGCGGTATGTTGAAGTTTTCATGTTCGAGGAAAAGTTTGAAAAAGCGAAACATAGTTGAGCTTTTTTAATTTCCCAGAATTGAAAGAAAACATACCGCTCGTGTATCGTACATTATTTTGTGCGAAGATCGTTTATTACATACCTGGAAGAGTAATTTCTAATTAGTTACAATGAAATCTCCATCTTGGTTTCTGTTCAGTGACGGCAAATTTGCAAAACAAAAATATCTATCTTCAACATTGTTGCTTTAAAATGTTTTCTGTGTTTACTATACTCCAGCAGGCCATGATATACGTCTGTTTTTTTCGCCCAGTCTGTGATGAGTCTGGAATCTTGTTGATTTTTTCACGGCTTCCTTAATGTTACTTGCATCACGAATGCAGTAACGTTAGTGGAGTTGTAGAGTTTACTTAATTTTTGCAAATATTTAAAAACAATAACTAACAGTGCAATTTAGGTGAAATTGCAGTGGTAAGTTTCCAATTTATAATTATTACTATATTGAATGTCTCTAAAAATAATATGTTAAAAGCCTAAAGCAGTAAAATCAATATGTCACTTAAGTGGTAAGAAGAGGGAAATTGTTATGTGTGTTGTATTGTATTGTATTTATTAACATTCCATGGTATTCATACATGCTTACAGCTAGAATATGGAACAAGTCAGAAAACTTAATACTATTATAAAATCTTAATTTATAGTAACAGTCTAGATGAAATATATACAGACGAGATTTACAATATAGTCTACTAGTACAACACATAGTTTTAGTATCAATTTCATGAAGTGTTATTGAATGTCATGAATTCACCTACAGAATAGAAGGCGTGAGAAATTAGGTACTTCTTTAATTTGGTCATAAATAATCTTATGTTTTGAGTTTCATTTTTTATATCGATAGGGAGGCTATTAAAAATTTTTACTGCCATATAACGCACTCCTTTTTGATAGCACGATAGACTTGCCGATGGAGTATGAAAGTCATTTTTTGACGTGTATTTATGCTATGAACTGTTGAATTAGTTACAAAGTTTTCACGATTACATACAAGGAAGACTATTAATGAAAAGATATACTGACAAGCCATGGGCATTATTTGTAGTTTTTTTAAAATAGTCCTACACGACTCCCTAGATTTCGCACCTACTATTATTCTAATTACTCTTTTTTGTAATAGAAATATATTGTTACTATCTGTGGAATTTCCCCAGAATATTATTCCAAAACTCATTACCGAGTGGAAGTATGCAAAGTATATTGTTTTTAAGGTATTGATATTTACTATCTTTTGCATAGATCTAATAGCAAAACAAGCTGAATTTAGTTTGGGGGTAATTTCTTTAATATGATTTTTCCAATTTAACACATTATCGATTTTTAAGCCAAGAAATTTGGTTGTTGCTGTTTCTAATAGGGATCTGTTGTTAATTATTGCGCTAGAAATTTGCGACGTTGAATTTGGACAGGATTTAAATTGAGTTATGTTAGTTTTGTTACAATTTAATACTAATTTATTGACTGAGAACCAGTCACATATTTTGAAGAGAATTTCCTCTGTTGAAGATTGGAATGTGTTGGAGTTATTGGCTGTAATTACTATACTTGTGTCATCTGCAAATAATATGGGATGACCTACATCTTTTATAAGGGGGGCAAGATCATTTATAAACACTAGAAAAAGTAGGGGACCTAATATTGATCCTTGAGGAATTCCATTATTAATAGTTCCCCATGTCGATGCAGATTTCATAGTTGTATTGATTTCAACTTTCTGTTTCCTATCTATGAGATATGAGTGAAACCATTGGTGTGCAACACCTTTAATTCCATAATAATCTAATTTATCTAGCAGCATTTTATGATTTATACAGTCAAATGCTTTGGATAAATCACAGAAAATCCCTCCAACTTGTAATTTTTTATTTACTGCCTCCAGAATTTTGTCAGTTAAACTAAATGTTGCATTTTCTGTGCCTTTATTTTTCCTAAATCCAAATTGTTCTGGGACTAAAATGTTGTATCTTTCTAGATGATGATATAATCTTTTATACATTACTTTTTCAAAGATTTTGGAGAAGACTGGTAGAAGTGATATGGGTCTGTAATTTTCTGGAGACGTTGTTTCTCCCTTTTTGAAGATAGGTTGGGAATACTGAATGTGGAATTTTAGACTTTCCACGGATTGGTTTTGTGCGGAAACCAAGCAAATACGCACGATCTCGCACAAAACTAATTTTATTACCTCAACTAACTTAGTCCTTCTCTTGTGAACCAGGTCGCTCGTCCTTTGATCATGGGCATTGCCTCCTTTCTGGAACTTACAAAGATCTGTGCGACAAAACTTTTTTCTAAGACTGTACATCTATTATCAGGCAGTACATCTCGATGGTATGTGTCAGAGGAAGAACAATTGTTTGTATGCATCTGAAGTCTGACTAGTGTAATATGTAGCTAGTCGGCAATGTATGCAATGGAGGTGGAAAGGAACTGGCCACCATACCCCATTATCTCCTGGTCTACTTGCCTCATAAGTGGTGCCTTCTTGGTATCACTTGTGAGGTTCAGACCTATCTTTGGACAGTTGACAAAACAAACAAAAAAAAAAAACCAATGGAGTATTGTAACTCAAAGCTGGAAGTTCACATCTGTTATCTTTTTGGCCGTTGTGTGTCTTCGCCTCATTTCACAAACTTTACACTTGTGCCAAAAAGAGAAACTTTACGAACTTGTATCATAAATAAATATTATAGCACACAGCTGACTATTAGATAAATTAATGTAGACATATTTTATGATCTCATATTTTCCAATGCACAGACCAGAATTGCATACAGCACTACTTGAGTAATCGTATATAAATGATGGAAAATGGACAGTTTCCATAGGGTTCCATTGAATCAAGAGTCGACTCTTAAATTAAATGAAGTAGATTTAATTTATTATATTAGCATCTCACGTTTTTAACTAGAGAAATAACTTAAAAACTCAGTCATGCCTTTTCATAACAGTTAGAATCATGATAGATAAAAATAAAAAGAAGAAGAAATATTACTCCCAATAAGTGACGAGTTTTATCTGTAACAATGTCGCATGTTTCCATCTTTCTTATTGTATTCGGGAGTAAGCTAGCAGTATTTTCATCCCACCAAAAGGCTTTTAAACAGTATTTACATAGATTTCATTTACAAAGACACCCACACATAATATGGATCTTATCGAAATAGCTAAGCACAAATTGCTTAGGTATATTTAAACATTTTCAAATCACTTAGTGCAGCTACCTAGGTCTGACGGTAATGAAACTTCAGCTGGTATTCATAGTTACATGTGAACCCCATGCTGGATTAAGAAAATGTTCTCTTTTGTCTCTAAATAGTTTGATTTTTTTTCCCTAGCTCTTTGATTAAACACATGATGATCATCTTACACAAAATGTAATTCATGTTTAAATTCATGTACTTATTGTATCGCTTGACAAGATCCCAGTTCCGAGATTGTGTCTACCAGTGTGAAAGTTCACAATTTCTAGTATCTTCATGTGTGCTTGTGTTATCTTATCTTTGCTGTATATTTCTAATTCATGCAATAGTTTCCTTCACTTTCTGATAATATTTGAATGAATTTAGAATATTTGCATCTTTTTTTAACAAAAATGTGATTCTGCTGTAATGAATACATTGTAGACTTCGATTTTATGTAAATCTGGGTCATTACTGCCAATGGTAAATGACTGTGGTTTTTAGGGTATGCAGTCATTTGACAACTTGCACACTTTTAAGAATAATATTATGTTAATGTAAAAACATGTAATAATGAAGAGTTTGTTGTTAACCATATTGGTTTCACAGAAACCTTTCCTTTGCTTTGTCTCGATGTTCAAAAGAGGGACAATATTGGTAAAGTATTTTAATACTGCAATTTAATGGCTGTATATTTAAATCTCAGAGCTGACAAGTGGAACATAAAGATATTAAATCTACGTACTTGTTGAAATATGTTGAGACAGTTTTCTGCAACACTTCACAATATCTGTACTATTATACAGTGCCGATGGATGAAAAATAAATTTTTGTTCCACTGCATACTGCAGAAATTCAAAAGACAGCTGATTGATCCTCTCTGACGTGATATCACAACCAAGTGTCTTCATTTTTTCTTCTGCCTCTATGCTGACATAGCATGCATGTCAGAAGAAGGGCTTCTGTGAGAATGAAGCTTTTTCTGTTTTATTTGATGAAGAAATTTTTATGGTCTACCCACTTTTCAGTCCCAGATGTATTAGGGTACGTACACGTTGGAGCGATAATAAACGATGAATGAAGCAGCGATGCTATATCAGAGAGAATTGAAGCATGCATTGTCATTGAGGTGTGCATATTGGAGTAACGATAAAAGTGAAGATAAACGATAAAAGCGACGAAAAACCAAAGTTCCATTTTCTTCGCTCTTGTTGCTCATATGATCTCTGATTAAGATAATATTAATCTGTATAAATACCGGTGGTTATTAATATGTCCGAATATTAATCGATTTATTATTATTTCGGCTTATTAAAGTAATTATTGTAGATATTGACAAATTGATCAGTTGTGTATTTATTCGTGATACGTTATGTGATCACAAGAACCAATCACAACACAACGAATTTATACTATCTTTGGGATGAGAAACGGGTTCAATTTTGTACGTATTTAAGTTACATTAACCTTGAACGTAGCAGCTGATATTTCCTATATATCTTCTTTCACTAAGTGGATGCATAGAATATCTTCTACTGATAGATCGAAATATTCGCTTCGCGCGTCCTCATCGCTCCGATATGAACACTTGATTCTTTGATAATACCAAAGCGTCGCTAGATCGCTTCTCTTATCGTTTATCGTTGCTCCAACATGTACGTACCCTTACAGTCTATTGTTTTATTTTTCCCACTCTCATAGTTAATACTGTACTTCTGTCTTTGTCCAGTAGAGGTCTTTGCTATCTTAGAAAGTCTTCACTTGTAAAGAAATGGGTCAGACAGTCTGCAAAGCAGGGAACTTAGAAAGAGAAACACATCAGGAATACAGTATGTGATGTTTACTCTCCCGTGTTAATATTGAACTAAATAACTAGTAGACTAGTTTCGGCTTGGGAGCCGTCTTCAGAACTGATGAGGTTCCTGCGTCTTCATCCCTGGTGGGAGTGTAGTGTGGAGTCAAATAGTGTGTAAATCAAGATTTCAGGTATAACTCCCTGTAAAGTTGATTTGAATAATTTCGAATGAAAAATTGGATCGGTGTCGGTTAGAGTTCCCGAGTAGCTCAGTGGTAGAGCGTTGGTACGTTAAACCAAAGGTCCCGGGTTCGATACCCGGCTCCGGAACAATTTTTCCCTCGAAATTATTCAAATAGTGTGTGTTCTGAAATTCAGTTGTGTGTTGAAGATTTTGTGGGTGTGTTTTTGTGTATCTCTATACGAGCTATTCCATCTCAAATCGACCGAAATATAGAGAAAATTGACCTTACAATTTCTAAATACAATAAAACTTTTTTTGTACGTAGAGAACTGTGATACAATGCTTTGTGCAAAGTTTGAGGCATCAGAACTTCATAGTGTTTAAATTAAAAATATTTAAATTTATCGTATTTTCATAAAATTTGCAACTTTAAACTGTTGTGGCTCCGAAACCCTTTCACCCAATGATCAAAATCATGGTTTATTTTGATGCTGAGAAATTAAAGTTTATATTGACATGTAAACAGTTTTTCTTACTTTTTATGGAACTGGAGAAATTTAGATTTTTCCTCATTAAGACGCCTTTGCCTAGGAAAAAATATTTTAAAAATATATAGTTAGATTCCGCATTGAAAGTACAAATAAACACATATTTTTTACTGGTGCACCGTTGATAAGAAAGTATTGAAGATATCAAATAAAGAAAATAAATAGTACGCGCGTGAACTAACCAGCTGACTGTGAGGCGGGAGCTAGCCGAGGTAAGCAAGGCCAGGAGACATAAACACGTGATGTGTCGTCTAGTAGTCATGGCAGTGCTAACTTTATCACAGGTTTTCATAAACACAGGAGTGAAATGACGCACAACGCTCGCTTATCTTCAGCTCTTGGCCAGTGCATGCGGTACTGCGCTGTTCAAGTCTAGGCGTGTGAAAATAATCTATTTAATATATTTAATACCCTCGAAACTTATTGCCGAGCCACTAAGCAAACAATGCTGAATCTCTCTTAATAATGCAAGGTTTTTTCTCAATATTTTTTTACAAATTGGCAAAAAGCCTAAAAGTAAGTAAAATCAGATTATCTGTCTCTCTCTATACAATAAAAATAAGGATTACTTCTTATCATAACCTACCAAATGTCAGCTTCAAAATGAGCTCTCGTTCAGTGTTCTGCAGTAAATGGTTCCAGAGTTCTGAGCGCTGAAAGAGGCTTGTTTTTATAAAATACGCTAAATTTGTCGCTCAATAATACGAAAACCGTTTGACTTTCGATAGTATATTTTTTTTTAAAATGCGCTGTCCTCAGCACCTTGTATAAGTAGGGAAAAAATTAGAGTATAAAAAAATGCGAGGTTTTTTACTGATCGATTTCATATGGAATAGCCCGTATCGAAGGAGGAGAATATAGAGACGAAAGTAGAGGGAAAATAAAGGAGAAAATAGAATAGACAACTGAATTTCAGAACACACACACTATTTGACACCACACTATACAACACAAACGCACTCCCACCGGGGGGTGAAGACACCGGAAGATGCAGGAACCTCACTAGCTCTGAAGATGGCTCCCAAGCCGAAACTAGCCAACTAGGTTCAATATTTCCATATTAACACGTAAAAGTAATCACCATATATTGTATTCCTAAGTGATAGTGTTAAAAGTTGTGTAATCAAGATGTATAGAAACACATTATTTTGACGACGCTTATATCAAGCTGTGGGATTTTAAGAGCAGATTTTAACAGTTGGTTAATTAAATCATTAAAAATGAAAATATTGTACAAAATGTATCATTGCTAATTTTTTTACAATTCATAAGCTGCAGGTTGCATTCCATCTGTGGCCATTGTCACAGACTGATATACATGAAATCTTGTCCCCCTTGTTGGTTTTTAATGTATGGGCTCATCTTTCCCCTCATAGAACATGGGCCCCTTTGTGAGATCAATGGTGAAACAAGAAATGACAGAATTGTAAATGCTTGCTGTAACAAGACTATGAGCCACAGCTGAATGCTAATGTCACTACTAGTTAGGCCATGTGTGAATATGCCCAGTGACGCCATACTAAGAGCATGGTAATATCTTAGCGGTTACAAACCTGTGCTACCATTCGTTTGATTTATAATTGCAAGTTCTGCATTGTTAAATTGATAATAGACTTGTACAATACCCTGAATGAACTGTCATTTATACCTGAAATCTTGATTTGCATAATACACGTTACTGTTCGTTAACAGAAAACCACAATTTAAGTCACACGGAGTTAGTGTGCACTCGAAGTTGGTTGCTTGACGGTTGTCAGCCCACTTTGAGGTCTGTGGATATAGAGGGAAAAATTGGATCGGTGTCGGTTAGAGTTCCCGAGTAGCTCAGTGGTAGAGCGTTGGTACGTTAAACCAAAGGTCCCGGGTTCGATACCCGGCTCCGGAACAATTTTTCCCTCGAAATTATTCAAATCAACTTTACAGGGAGTTATACCTGAAATCTTGATTTGCATAATACACGTTACTGTTCGTTAACAGAAAACCACAATTTAAGTCACACGGAGTTAGTGTGCACTCGAAGTTGGTTGCTTGACGGTTGTCAGCCCACTTTGAGGTCTGTGGATATAGAAGGAAAAATTGGATCGGTGTCGGTTAGAGTTCCCGAGTAGCTCAGTGGTAGAGCGTTGGTACGTTAAACCAAAGGTCCCGGGTTCGATACCCGGCTCCGGAACAATTTTTCCCTCGAAATTATTCAAATCAACTTTACAGGGAGTTATACCTGAAATCTTGATTTGCATAATACACGTTACTGTTCGTTAACAGAAAACCATAATTTAAGTCACACGGAGTTAGTGTGCACTCGAAGTTGGTTGCTTGACGGTTGTCAGCCCACTTTGAGGTCTGTGGATATAGAGGGAAAAATTGGATCGGTGTCGGTTAGAGTTCCCGAGTAGCTCAGTGGTAGAGCGTTGGTACGTTAAACCAAAGGTCCCGGGTTCGATACCCGGCTCCGGAACAATTTTTCCCTCGAAATTATTCATGTCATTTATTCATTCATAGGTTTCTGCCAAGGGTAGGTTTTTCACTGCAAACCCAGCATTTTCTAATCTTCCCTCATTTCCAGCTTCCTCTTAATCCCTGCATATGATTCACATATCTTAATGTTGTTGTTGTTGTTGTTGTTTTCTAATGCCAGGCGTTTGATAATAAAGTCATTTGACCTCTTGCACTCCAATATTTTTCAAAGATATTATCATGATTAGCCACTGACGCGCAGATTTTGAGG
Source organism: Periplaneta americana (assembly GCF_040183065.1). NCBI lineage: Eukaryota > Metazoa > Arthropoda > Insecta > Blattodea > Blattidae > Periplaneta > Periplaneta americana. Next base: position 4,441,899 of record NC_091132.1, on the reverse strand, counting down.
TGTTCCGAATCCATTTCTTGGTTTGAGTTGCACAATGGGCAGTTAGGGGCCTGATATGTTTCAATTCTATGCAGGTGCTTGGCCAAACAATCATGGCCTGTTGCCAATCTAAATGCAGCTACAGACGATTTTCGTGGTAAATCGGGAATTAACTGTGGATTATGATGCAGAGAGTTCCATTTTTTCCCTTGAGATTGTGTTATCAAATTTTGTTTGTTGAAGTCTAAGTATGTAGATTTAATAAATCTCTTCACAGAGTAATACGTAGATTTAGTAACAGGTCTGTAAGTAGCAGTGCTGCCCTTCTTTGCTAAAGCATCCGCATTCTCGTTTCCCAGGATTCCACAATGGGATGGTATTCATTGGAATACAATTCTTTTATTGAGTGATATTAATTGAGAGAGTATTTTAGTTATTTCTGCTGTTTGAGATGAAGGTGTGTGTTTAGAGACTATTAATGGAATAGCTGCTTTGGAGTCTGACAATATAACTGCATTCTTAAATTTATTGATGTGGCATAGAAGATTCCTGAGACTTTCACTTATTGCAATGATTTCTCCATCAAAACTTGTTGTTCCATATCCAAGAGATCTATATGGAACAACAAGTTTTGATGGAGAAATCATATCTTAATGTTGTCTATCATCTGATATCTTCTTCTGTCCCGAAATTTCTCTTCCCGTTCACCATTCCTTCCAGTGTATCCTTCATTCGACAGTCTCTTCTTAGCCATGACCCACTGTGCTCTTTAAATGCCTAGCATAATAGATACTGTACTTTAAAAGTGATTTTTCTGAAATTGAATATGTTGCTTCTTTCTTTCGTCTCATTCTGTCATAAATTTGGACTCCCAACAACAATAATTAAGGAAATTTCTATGATAGCTTTGAAGGGTTCTCTGCAGATTTTACAACGACACTTTTATTTCAATTCAAATTGAATTTTCTCATTCTATTTTTTTATCTGTATTTTTTTATTTTACTGTAAATTTTCATTATCGTAAAATTTTATCTACTGTGAATTTTAGGTTATTGCAAACAAATTTCTTGTAAAACATTTTTAATGTCATCTTAAATGTTACTGTTTAACATTCTTTGTCTTTGGCAACCTTACCAAGTTGAGGAAGATTAAATATTAAATTAAATATTCAAAATCTAAAGACTTCTACAATTTTCAAGCTATCAAGCTGACGATTTTTCTGCATGCTTCATAAAGTATGGTTAAAAAATTAGAGTATTAGGTTTTTGATATGTTAATTACTTTTTAAATTAAAAAATAATTTGTCTATAGGTCCTCTAAATGAATATAACACGAAATCTGTTAAACAGTTAAGGATATTTTCAGCGTATAAGCAGAGTTGCCAGATTCTCTCATCAGGAATCCAGGCCAAGTGATGATACTGCTTATCTTAACATAACTACACACTTGAATTAATTCAATTTGCTGTATAACCGATTTTATTTGTTTTATGTATAGGGCCTCAACTTTTGAGTTTGTTACATTTTTCCTAGATTATGAAATTTCCTTTGAATTATTGATAAAGTCTGAAAAATAATGTCATATTATACACTTATCTATACAAAAAAAATGCATGATATTCATATTCTTTCTTTTCCTGAAGGTACAATAGTACAAGAAGCTTCGTCAGTATAATAATATATAATACAATGTGTATTAAAAACTAAAAAATAATAATCAATCTTCTTAATGTATCCAGCTGTTTGCCAACAACATAAAGTCCACTATAGTCCACTGTAGTATATTCAGTTGTTGTTTTTCACGAGAAATGAGGGGTATTTTGATCGGTGTTCATTATAGATGCCTGTTGCTAGTAGCCAGAGTTGGGGTGTAGTCAATATATACTGCAGAGTTGTGTCTTCTGCAACTGTACTGATGATTTTAATTTACTTCTCTTGTGGTTTAGGGATGGTCAGTATAGAAGAATGTGTTCCAGATCTTCATCATGATTATTACACCACAGACAAGTAGGATCGGTTTGGAAGTAAATCCCGAAAAGACAAAGTATATGATTATGTCTCGTGACCAGAATATTGTACGAAATATAAAAATTGGAGATTTATCCTTCGAAGAGGTGGAAAAATTCAAATATCTTGGAGCAACAGTAACAAATATAAATGACACTCGGGAGGAAATTAAACGCAGAATAAATATGGGAAATGCGTGTTACTATTCGGTTGAGAAGCTATTATCATCCTGTCTGCTGTCCAAACATCTGAAAGTTAGAATTTATAAAACAGTTATATTACCGGTTCTTCTGTATGGTTGTGAAACTTGGACTCTCACTCTGAGAGAGGAACATAGGTTAAGGGTGTTTGAGAATAAGGTGCTTAGGAAAATATTTGGGGCTAAGCGGGATGAAGTTACAGGGGAATGGAGAAAGTTACACAACACAGAACTGTACGCATTGTATTCTTCACCTGACATAATTAGGAACATTAAATCCAGACGTTTGAGATGGGCAGGGCATGTAGCACGTATGGGCGAATCCAGAAATGCATATAGAGTGTTAGTTGGGAGACCGGAGGGAAAAAGACCTTTAGGGAGGCCGAGACGTAGATGGGAGGATAATATTAAAATGGATTTGAGGGAGGTGGGGTATGATGATAGAGACTGGATTAATCTTGCACAGGATAGGGACCGCTGGTGGGCTTATGTGAGGGCGGCAATGAACCTTCGGGTTCCTTAAAAGCCATTTGTAAGTAAGTAAGTAAGACAAGTAGGATTATCAGAAATGTGAAATCGGTGTAGGTACAATTGAGTGACAATGTGACCTGTTCTGGCTCTTGTTAAAAATGTCTGAACATGTCTGGGCAAATTTTTATATATTTCCAGGTCATTTGGTTTCTTTTGTACAGATTGTAAAATTTTTCCCTCTCGTGGGTACTCACCTTGTCGTTGTGAGGGGCCTTAAACTTGTTGTTTAAGCTAACAAGTAACAAAGAGGTACCCACATAAGCTGCATTACCACCAACGCAGTCCCACTATATTTTTTTCACTGTTTATATTTCATGGAGTCCCTCAGTGTAAAATTCTCCAGAGGTAAAATAGTCCCTCAATTAGATCTCTGGGTAGGGACTGCACTGAGAGATGCCAAGAATCGTACTAAAAATAATAAAATTCAACTAAAATACATTATTTTCAAAAAATTAATTTATATTGTAAAAAGGGTTATTTTGTAGCCATCTCTTAGTCTGAAGTTTGAATTGTCTTTCATTTTGTGCCTTTATATTTGTAGGTATCTTATTACATACTTTTTATTGCCGTAATTACATAGCTAGATTGTGTTTTTTGCAACCTGACAAATGGTACGTTTAGTTGATCAGTATTTCTAGTTTCATAGTGATACAGTATTTAAATCCTATTAATAATAAATCAACTTTAAAAGAGAGTAAAAAATAAAGATACTGTATAATACATAAACATACTATAGAATTATCATTTTCATTCCAATACAACCCGATAGGCGGCACCGTTGACGACGATGTTGAACATGGGGTGGTCAGGGTCTTGAAAAAATAAATAAGAAATTTTAAATATAACTTTATGTAAATGAGAGTACATATCATCATTGTTTAAATCTCCTTTTTATGGTCAAAGTTACTCCAGTTTACGGTATGGAAAAAGCTTCATTTGAGAGAGATGGAGTACACTACGCGATATACCCTGTAAGGTTTTCTCTAAAAAAATCTTACCTCCCCCCCCCCCCCGAAGCAAAACTGAAATGACGCCTCTGATTTCGAGTCAAAGCCACGCGCACCCCTTCGATGTTTTTAGGCGTGTGAACACTTGCAGCGCGAGGTCGAGTTTACTCCAACACAGAAACATAGCAGGGACCCCACCAGCTACAAAAGTAAGCACGAAAACGTGCCCGAGTTTTTTGCACATTCTGCGCGCAAGAACAACATACTTTCATCTTCTGCTTGATAGTCTTTCATTCTCCGCTATTTTACACAACAATGTGTATGCCGTCATTTCCGAGTCTTGCCTGCTAGCGTAATTTCAGTGAAGTACTGCTACAGATCATTTCAAACGCCGATAATAATAAAATTCTAACCTATTATTCAATCCAGGATGTGTACAGAGTAGAAGTAAACAGATGACTGTAACCAAACAAGACTGTCTCCTTAGCAACCAGCTGGTGCGATAAACCAGTGAAAAGACAGGTTACAGTGCGTACGCTACGACAATGCATACACTATTTATTTCTGCTCCGTTCACTTCCTGTTTTGAGTATAGTCGCAAAAAGATCCTTAAATTATATGACACTTCTTGCGTCACTCTGTATATACAGTATGTAGGTACGGTGTAAAACTTTTTCGAAACGTAGTCTATAATGCAATTTTAACGTTGTGGTGCACATCAGTATGTAAGGACTCAACTACATTAGTCAAAGTGACATGTGCAGTATACATTTGAAAAGGAACGAACTAGACAAATTGGCCAGTAAAAGCAAAAAGGATCATCATATTAATTTTTTAACCGATCACGAAAAGAAAGCAATGACATAATTTATTGATAGGGTTAAGTGATGCACGTCATTAGATAGTAATATGAATCAAATGGTAATAATAACGTAATTATGCGCATGCGTGTTTAGGAAGGAAAAATCACGTGACAAACTGGGCCTATCAGCGTTAGTCCATGTGAATCGTTTTGATAACGCAGCATATTCGTGTTGGTTAATATCTAAAAGATCTTTTAGCTCAAGAAAATGAAAGATTTATAAAAATAAACAAACAAAATCAATAGAAGAATTTCAGATAGTCTGTATGTAACGTTTCCAAGTCAGGAAATCAGTGTGTAGGCGTACATTAGAGAGCAAGTTCGTAGCGCATACTATGTGCCAGCAGCAACCAAAAAGCCTTTATATTTTTTTCTTAAATTCGTTCGAAAGTCACGTCATTACTTCAAACAGTCAAAGAAAGCAGAACTTCTTGGTGATGGGAAAATGGAGTCAAGAAGCGATACCGCTACAGCAGTGGATCATAAGGTAATATTACTGCATAATATTTGTTACAAATTTAGAATTCTTAGAACTAGTACCATATTTCTTATTAGCTAGTCTATGATGTATAATTTTTCTTAATATAGAAATTAAGTACTTTTTGCTTGAGGTGAGGAATACAACTGGAGATAAAAGAATAAAAGTTCCTAAAGTAAATCCTATTCCAGCTATAGTGGCTGAAACATAACCGATATCAGAATTTAACATGTAGTGGTAAGCAATATTATTCCAAATTTGTAATAGCTTTAATGGCGGCACCACAATTTTTTTTTAATGTTGGAGTATTCGGTGGGTAGAACTTGAGGTGGACAACCATTCTTTCTTGTGCTCCATAGCTCCCACTTCATTAAAATGTATATTCTTAAAAAAACATTTACGGTATTAAATTTAATATCAGTGCCTTTTGGCATAGATGCGTACGATTCGTTTTCCATTTGAGGCACAAAAAGAAAATGCACAACATGAAGGTAGAATAAATCAAAATATAAATATTGCTGATCTGTGCAGTAATAAGAGATATTACGAAGTAATTGCTAAGAAACTAGGGTTAAGTGCAGAATCCGAGATGATACATATATACTATTTTTGCTTTAAAGTAGACCTAATTATGAGAATAAGATATGAAAATAAAAAGATCAGCGAATAAAGACGAGTATTTTTCCTGGAAGAGAAAGTTGTACTTCCGCTTGCACTAAAAAAATGAATCAGCGAATAAAAGGCGAGTACGTGTTTTCCCAGGGCCAAAGAAATTAAGACGAGTATTTTCCTTGGACCAAAGAATTGTGCATCTATTATCTATCCAAGCCAAGAACCATACTAATGTATCACTACGCATGTGGTAAACAGAAAAAATCAAGTACCGTACACATTAATGTAAGAAAAAGACGGAAATTCTCAGCCAGTTGACATCATTGCCGTCCACATCTGTGGAGTAACGGTCAGTACGTCTGGCTGCGAAACCAGGTGGCCCGGGTTCGAATCCCGGTCGGGGCAAGTTACCTGGTTGAGGTTTTTCCGGGGTTTTCCCTCAACCCAATACGAGCAAATGCTGGGTAACTTTCGGTGTTGGACCCCGGACTCATTTCACTGGCATTGTCACCTTCATATCATTCAGACGCTAAATAACCTCAGATATTGATACAGCGTCGTAAAATAACCCAATTAAAAAAAAAAGACATCATTGCCGTAGATAGAGGAAATGACACAGCAATTGTCATCGATTCCGCCGTGCGCTTTGAAACTGCATTTGAACAACCCATAGCAGTACATGAAGAAAAGAAGACCATCTATGACCCTACAATTGAATACTTTAGGGATTATTATTATATACAAGGACAGATTGAAGTATTTGGATTATTGTTCGGAGCAAGGGGAACAATTCCAGAATTCTCAGTTGAATGTTTTAAGTCTTTTGGAATTCCTTTAAACATTTTGAAAATTATTGCTGTAGACGTAATGAAATATTCTGTTCAGATTTTACGTAATCACCTGTACACCTAAATTTCTTTATATTCTATCTCAGCAGTCGTCAGCACAGTGCACCCTCGGGCTAGCGTCTCTAACTCGCAGGTCTCTTACAGCACCAGCGAGCACCTAAGCCAGCTGGCGGGTATGCTTTCTACCTATCCCTTCTGCACGTCGGAGCATATTTCGTTGCACCGCTTACCCTCTACCCATTTGAGTGAGCGCTGACGACCACTGTTCTATCTGATTACTAATAATTATTGAATAAACGTACTTTCCCAAGGGTAGCTTCCATTTGAAAGTAACAATCATTACACAAATGTTTATTTTATTTTTATTTGTCTTTTGTCTGTGTCTTTTGGCAACCCTTACTGAAGGGCAGCTACCCTTGTGGGATTTATATATATATATATATAGGTACATTAGGTTTCTTTTAAGGGTAATCTACCCATGAGAGAAATTACGAAATTCTAATTATAAAAGCTAGAATCAGACTCAGTCCCGTGTATGGTGTGTAGCGTGTTCGAAGATTCGATATATTTTTTTCTACTAAAAATGAATGATCTGCATATTAGAAATAGGCGATTGCAATTAGCTGTAGCCATTCTTTCGTATATTATACATATTATAATAAAGTAAATAAATGACGTTGTATAGGCTGTGACTCCAAACTAATAGTGTAGGTCGATGATGATGATGATAATAATAATAATATTATTATTATTATTATATAAATATTATATAAAAACTATAAAGTGTAATTTTAAAATTGTCTCGATGACGTCATAACTTGCACAATAATAGTAGCAAAAATATTTTGTTTCCAAAAAATATTCTTTTCTAAATGCAAAGTTCGACTTGTGTGAACGTTTTTCCAAAATTCCTTCATTCAATTTTAATTGCAATTATGCATTACTTTTGAAAAAAAAAACTGTAGGCCTACATTGCTCTTAATCTCGTATTAATTAGTTATTGAGTTTTAAACATTATGATACCCTATAATTATCTACAAATACACTATACACATCCGTATTTCGTTTCTTTTTCTGCATTGTTTAAAGAGTGTTGAAACTTTTTCACTTATAAAAATAAGAAATACTGGTCGTTCACGATGTTCTTAAATAGCAGATATTGGGCGCCCCGGTCTTGAATACGGGACTTTCCGTAAAATACAGGGCATCTAGCAACCTGCATGCAGTTCGTTCTGAAAGTTGCCATGAGATGGAAGACTCTGCCTCCACCTGGGCTTGAATCAGGATCCTTACAGCAACTGGTTTGGCATCACCTGCTGCTACAGCCTGATCGGTTGATAATGTCTGTCGAGAAGCGGTGGAGGCAGGTTCACCTTCGTCCGCAGTCCATATGCACTTTACACGATTTCGCAAGCTTAGAATCAGACGTCACAATCGCACGTCCCATTAATCCAAGAACAATTAAAAGACAGTGGATCATTAACGGTGCTGAGTATGCAAATGGTGTTGCCGAGTGAAGGACTATAGTTAAAAAGCTCTAACGATGGAGATGGGTCGCTGTCGGCAGCGGATGTGAGGCTAGTGCAGAACCAGCAGGGCTGACATGGAGTCCGCACAACCCCAGGGACTCAGGGAGCGGGTGAGTCCAGTGTTTGCGAAATGTGCAGCATTTAGATAACTAGGATCCCGATTTTTAGATTTTGTAGTGTTGGCATTGAAGTAGCTAGAAATTTAAGTGAACACTATGCAATGGAGGGGGAAAGGAACTGGCCACCCTACCCCATTATCTCCTGGCCTAGTTGCCTCATGAGTGAAGCCTTATTGGTGTCACTTGTGGGGTCCAGATCTGTCTTCGTACAGTTGACTAAACAACTATGCTGAAATAATGTTGAAAAATTAAGAAAATCCACTCTTTTCTTTTGTTTCTATGATCGTAATTATATTAGAGATTGTTTTAAATGATCTAGCCATATAATCAAATTTGACTAAACATACGGTGCGTGAGTGAGTGGAGAGAATTTTTTATGCTGTTCTTTCGACTTTAATATTTTAAGCAGTTTATTGAATAGCAAAAGCTCCTTGCACAACAGTTATTGTCAGATTGGTCTGAAACTTCTCACAGAGCTAAATTAAATGTTGATAAATTAAATTTAATTAGCATTTGTCTGAAATATTCATATTAAGTTCCTTCGGGGATATTCATATTGCGATTAGATTAAAATATGCTGTAATGGTAAATTCACGAAATTAAAAAAAAAAAATGTGACTCTCTATTTAGACTGAGCTCAAAAAGATGATTAATTTTTATTCCGATGACTATTTTCAAGCTTTTGAGCAAATATGAACTAAACATTTTGAGAACTTTGGGGTTTTGAAAGGCACAAGGAGTGTTTTTAGTGACATCAATATAATAATTATATATTTTAAAAATATAATTTGAAAACTAGCCCTAATAACACCAAATTTTGTACAGATGATAATATTGCAGGCTTGTTCATGTAGTATAAATTTCACAAATTTTGAAAAAAAAAAAAAAATTGTGAAAGTTTTAAAAATCATATAAATGTCCCCTTAAGACGGGACGGAGGCAAGTTTTGGGAACATCACTTTGAAAATTTGACCATAACTTACATGCAACATATTTAAAAGACAATAATAATAATAATTATTGTTAAAACTATGAAGTTTAAAATCAATTTAGACTCCCCAAAACTTGTCATAAAGGGAAATCCATTCTCGTCGTTGCAGAGTGAACGAACAGACGCCGATTCTAAATACATTTCTAGTGTTGAGAATGGTAGCTTCATAACCTCTTTGAAAAAGCAGCGGTCAAATTAAAACAACTTGCAGGCAAAAATTTAAAGGATTTTTTTATTCTATATATTGGTAATTGTCGATAGAAAAATTAAACATTTTTCTTTCCGTGTAGAACAGTTCTCAACGCCAATGGTGGATACTTTCTTCATGCTTTTTAATCTAATATAATTTTAAAATATTTCTTACAAATGGGTGGGGTACTTCTGTTTCATGAGCGCCTCTGCCTACGCCACTGAGTGTTAACGCCTCTGATATTAAAAAAAAATAGTTCTGGACTTGCCGTCCGTCTGTTTACAGCGATTTATTCGAAACGATTGTGTTTTGTTTATTTTCAGTGTCTACAAGTCAATTTATCCTTCAACGATAAAGGATAGATGACAAGTAATGCAACGTTCTTTCGTAATAAGTGTCCGGAAATGCTTCCGTATCGAGATATAACGATATTAAAGAAATGAAGATTTCAAAGAATCTCAACATGCAAAGTAACTGGCCACTATCTCGAAAATGTTGACTGACGGGGAATATGACGCTGTGAATGTTACTTTTCATAAATTCGTGGTGCCATAAGCAAGTCTGCTAATTCAACATTCGTAACCTATGCATTTTTAAATGTACAACATGCTGGGCAGAGAGAATGAGCTATTCCATTCTCTGGCGGGGAAAAAAATCACACTTCATTCATACTGAGATTGACGCTGTTTTTGTGCATTTATCATTTAATAATTAATTAGTTTGATATTTAGCGAGTCGAGCTTCCAGTAGCGTGTACAGTAGCTACTGTGGGATGACATCATTTGACTCAACTAATTTTCCGCAGTCATTCGCAGCATATACAGTAGATGCCTTGGGAAGCGAAAGTCGGTGTTTGTAACTTTTCTTATTCATATTTTACGATTCTGTGCGACAGCAATAAACCTATTTAAGCACCAGTTGCACCGTCATAATAATATTCTCAGTCTTACGGACAGAATCTACGAAATATTTAATAAAATGTGTTTTTACAGGTTGAAACGATGCACATAAAATATAGTAAGATCCAGTCGAGAAAAGAAAACAATTTAATGAAGTTTCGTTCAATTGTATTGCATTTGCCAGTTTACCGAAAATATATTTTTATAGTCATGTTCTGGTACTAGAAATAATAATGTTTTAATTTTCATAAATTTTAAGGATAAAATTTAGAAATTTGTTTAATATTCATGTCTATTTTTTCTTTTCCTTATTATGGATATATTTATTCTTTCAGACTTTTATTCTGTCCTTGATTTTATTCTCTGATTTTTATCTTAGTAATTCCTGTTCTGTAATTTCTTCATGTTTTGCGTAATTATTATGGTAATAAAGTCCGCTAATTTTTAAACATGGCCCGCTGATTAAATTATATCTTCTTGTTTTTCACGTAATGTTTTCACATGGCAATATTAAATCCCTCTGTCCTATAGCCTATCCTGAAAATAGAGTGAACCATAAATAATGTCTTTAATTCCAGGGGATTATTCTTTGAGTTATTTCAAAACAAAAAGTTCCATACAATTTTGTTCGTTTCTGCTTCGTTTTCGAGATAAAAATAGTTTCATATGAAATATTTGATAGCGCGTTTTGGGAAAACCACTGATTGAATTCCCAATATGTACAGTCAGTTTAAGAGAGCAGTACCTATATTATGATAATAAATTATTGAAATAATTTTAGTTTTGTCTTTTAAATGTGCAGAGATTTGATCCGAACAAATGTAACTTTTCATTCTGAAATGGAATTTTAAAATGTTATATCGTATCTATATATGTATATGTATATAATTTGAATTGGTAATGGAAATTACGGGAAAACGGCTGAACGGATTTTAATAAATGACCCCTCATTTTGAAGCTTAGAACCCGAAGTTTTTCAGAAAAATAGTAACTTTCAGTGAAGCGTTAGTTTTCCTACGTAATTTTCCTATTTTCCAAAATCCATCTTTCGTCAGTTTTGATAACTAATTGAATTTCAGTACAAAACAAAACACACACTACAATAAACAATAATATATTACACGAAGGCCATGACCTACAGGATTGCTGACATATTTAGAGCTCAAATTCAGTTGGTTATTAAAAACTTCAAGACTTACTAAAATTAATTTACCGGTCTGATTCTGTGGTGTGTAATTTTCTGAGTGCAGCTGTGTATTGGATATTAAAATCTACAAAACTTGAGGTGGTTTGATGACATTATTACCATTAGAAATGAAATATTATTTAGTTAATACCATGATGAGACTATTTTTCATTTCATATTAATGCTATATTGATGATATGAAAGTGAAACGTTTTGGGGTTATATAAGTAGATGTAGAGAATATCTTAAATTAAATCTTCATTTCTATAATTTACTGAGTGGCGGTTATATAGTATATAAAACTACAAAACTTACGTAAGATAATAATATTATTAAAAATCAAATATTTTTATATATTGTTATTAAAAGCAAATGTTTTTATATATTGTTATTAAAAATCAAATATTTGTATAGTTATTAATCAAGTGGGGTTGGGTCTTTTTCATATACTTAATGGCGGTGTGGTGTAGATATTTATATTCGTCATTCTCTTCAGTATTGGCTCTAGAGAGCGCAAAAATTACAGTTCCTACGGAAAGACCAAAATATATTACTTACTCGTTGAAATTCAAAAACTGAAGGTGGATAGGTTGAAGAAAAGGTATTTGGCATAAAAACCATTCAGAGGGAGTATGTTTCATTATTACGGAAGCAAATAACTTTCAGAATGTCTGGTATTCTTCATTGAAAATAAATCTGAAAAATGTTTATTTGAACGTCTAATGAACTTAGTTTGCAGCATTCGCTGCACAAGCCACTAGTAGATTATATTTATATTAGTTTAGTACAAATGCACTAAAATATAGTAATACTGTGACCGTCTGTATAGCTGTATGGAGATCTGTCTTAATTCCATAAGTTGACCCTAGCCTAAATAGTGTACGTAGGCTACGTTAAGTACACATAACTCTCCGGCGGTACTGTATTTGTGTTGCCGCCGAGTTGTTTTGCAATCCTCATTCTTATTCCGATCAGCTGTGCAGTCGCAGCTTTCTATGGGTTGTTCCACATACAGAATTGTCCATTCATTCCGCTAGCATCTCCGCACAATAAAAATATATAAGGGGAATAGATACGAAGCGCACGACCTGAATGAACGCAAAGCATGCCTCGATGTCACTGCTCCTACGAGTTGTGTCCATGATGATCTGAAGAGAGGTGTCCTCGAAGTCAATTTCTTTGCCAGGAAAACTTAATACCCGTTTCGTACCGATGAGGAGTGTAATAATAATAATAATAATAATAATAATAATAATAATAATAATAATAATACATTCATAGTTTTCTGCCCAAGAGCAGTCCTTCACTCCAAACCCAGCATTCTCCAATCTTCCGTCTTCCCCGCCTTCCTCTTCGTTTCCGCATACGATCCATATATCTTTATGTTGTCTGTCATCTGATATTATATTTTTCTGCCCCGAACTCTTCTCCCGTTCACCACTACTTCCAATGTGTCAATCAGTGGGCAGTTTCTTTTTAACTAGTGATGCAACAGTTTTTTTTCCTCTCTGGTCAGTTTCATCATTTTTCTTTCTTTACACATTCTTCCTAGCACAATTTTATTTCTTATCCTGTCTGTCCATTTCACACGTTCCATTCTTCTCCATATCCACATTTAAAATGCTTTGGGTCGTTGTTCTTCACATTATCGTAATGTCCATGTTCCACACAATGCCACACTCCACACAAAGCACTTCACTAGTTTGTTTCTTACAAGGAGAGGACACGATCTGTATGTCACCGAATGAAATAAGATTGTGTGAGATGAAAGTATAAGAAGTACTGTTTCCTCCCCCCCCCCCAATGCCACCAGGTTGTCTTTTCGACATTTCTGGTCTTCTCTCCTGGCCGTGGCTTAGTTGTAACCCACTTCTGAGGTTGGGGCGCCTGGAAGGCGGAGTTACATTACCCCGATGATGCGATAGGATGATTATGATAATGTGGGGCCAGGAGAAGTCTTAAATCTAAACTTAACCTAAATTCCAGACCATGGACGAACACAGGAATAATCCCCACAAGAAGTACTGTTTAAAGTCATACCTGATATGGGTGCTCAATGACCCCTCGTTTTGGAAATATTGGCTATTGTTTGTGACATACTTCCGTTAGGTGCCTAATAGGGAAACATTGGACTGTGTAAAAGCGTAGCTCATATGGTTGGGTCCTGAGTTGTTATTCAGGGAACCTGAGTTCGAATCTTAACTGGTCCCATATTTTTTTCTTTCAATAAGGATTAATAGTGTGATCACAGTACTCTATTTACATTTATCATATTTCTCAATGTATTGAACGCTTCATCATGTTTTAAACAAATCACTAATTAACTAACATTGTATTGTAAAGGATAAACAAGGAAATATTGCTCACGTAGGCAGGTCACTGGTGTCTGTTCCGTTTCTATTCCACTTCATTTTGTACACGTTTCATTACGATAAATATAAAAACACACAAAACATACAAATTTCCTGCACCATGCACAGCAAATGAAAGAAGGTTGTCCACAGTCACACACATTTTTCCGCACTTCTGCTGCGAAACAGACATCTTTCACATTCACAAACACTTCTCGTTCGTTTATCAATTTTGATGCATACCACGCATATTTCAACATGGCTTTGAATATAGGAGCTGACAGCTGAAAGTGAATTAAGGAGTGAATTTTGAGGGCATCCTCCCTTGAAACAATTTGTCGTCCAGTTTGTAGAAGGAAAGAGCTATTTTCCAAATATTTGATAAAAATCTTCACCTGTCTAAAAAGATAAACATCACAGGACTGGCATAATCCAGTACATTTGGGTGAAATCTCTTTAAGGTTGCACGTTACTTCATTTTCTTCATTTGTAAATATTTCATCATACAAAGAAGGATTTATCTGCCCTTCCCATGAGTCCAGAGTTAGAATAAATGGCTGCTCTTTCACATATGTCTTTATTACTTTCTCCAGGACTTGCTTATGGAGTTGAGATGTCAGCTTTCCTGATGAAGAACGTGTTACACATATATTTCCGAATTTAGAAGTGAGTTCATCTACTTGACGTTGCACTCTTGGGCCAAATTGTCCTTTTGGTTATAATAATAATAATAATAATAATAATAATAATAATAATAATAATAATAATAATAATAATAATAATATCAAGTTTTAAAAAATGAGAAGGCATTAGGATTCGAACTTAGGTTGCCTGGATGACAACTCAGCATCCAACCATATGAGCTACGCTGTTACATAGTATAATGCTTCCCTATCAGGCACGTAACGGAAGTATGTCACATACAATAGCCAATATTTCCAAAACGAGGGGTCATTGGCCACCCATACCAGGTATGACTTTAAACAGTACTTCTTGTACTTTCATCTCACACAATCTTATTTAATTCGGTGATATATAGAGTGTGTCCTCTCCTTGTTAGTTCTTTTTTCACAGAAGATACTTCTTTCTCTATTCCTTTGCCATTGCTATCCTCCTTTTGACATCTGGACAGCAGCTCATGTTACTGCTTACAGTACTCTGAAGCTGTCCACCTATTCTACTGCCTCATTTCTATTTCGCACATTTACTTTCTTTATTTTTCTTCCGATAACCATAATCTTGGTTTTGTTCGCATTTATCTTCATGCGATACTGTTCACAGCTGTCATATAGCTATAGTATCGTATCCTCTTCTGCTAAAAAAACTCTGTATCATCAGTACATCTCATGCATGTTATTCGTCTTCCTCATACTATCACTCCTCCTATTTCCTGAATTAACAGTTCTTTATTAAATCTTCCAAGTAGATGTTGAACAACAGGATAGGCAACAAAGACATAGCCACCGGCGTGGCTCAGTCGATTAAGGCGCTTGCCTGCCGGTCTGAAGTTGCGCTCGGGCGCGGGTTCGATCCCCGCTTGGGCTGATTACCTGGTTGGGTTTTTTGCGAGGTTTTCCCCAATCGTAATGTAAATGCAAGGTAATCTATGGCGAATCCTCGGCCTCATCTCCCCAAATATCTCGCTATCACCAATCTCATCGACGCTAAATAACCTAGTAGTTAATACAGCGTCGTTAAATAACCAACTAAAATAAATAAAAACAAAGGCATAATAATGATAATAATAATAATAATAATAATAATAATAATAATAATAATAATAATAATTTCACACCAGGTGACAAATGAACAAAGCAAGCAAGTTTAGATTTAAAATGCTATCCATGGCAAACACGTCCATGATCTAACACAACCTCACGCCGATCAAAGTAATGAAACAAGCTGTAGAATATCTATTGCATGTGTACTATTCAAGACCAGTTCTGTTGATAGCTTACATAGCTATTTGAGTCCTGCACAACCGGTTGGGAGAAATGAAGTGATACATTGTTACTGAACGCCTGGCGCTGTAGGCTGTACGCAAAGCTCTTCCATCTTGCAGACTGCCTCTGTGTTCGGTTTAAGGAATGTTCGATTTGTTTCGTGCCTTTTTGTGGGTGAAAGGCAGATCACATTGAGTCATCCAGGTATTACAGTTGGGTATCGTAAAAACAACAACATGCTGCGAGCAACTACAATCATTAGGAGGACGAAGGTACTTTTTTGTTAAAAATAACATTCGTCGTTAAAAATAACATAAATTTATAAGTTGTACTAACAACGCCAGTGCACTTGAAGCATTACTGCCATACAAAAAAAAAAAATCCTTCTCACAATATGACATTGCTTAATAAGGCACGAAAGCTGTCCACAACAATTTAACGAATTTATAAGTTCTTCCAACAAATTCCAATGGGCTTCTGATATTAATGCCAGCACATAAAAACATGAACTCCTTCTGAAAGAAGGAAAAATGTTCCTATCCAGAATATTCGCTTCAGGGAACCACTTTAAGAACCACTGTACTAAAGTGTCCAATCGACTGTAGGCCTAATTCAAGCATACACATTTTTTTATTAGACAAAGTAAATTTCCTCCAAACGTTCTTACTGTATACTCAGAAAATGTCGGTGTTCGTATATGATGAAGTGCGCCTGATGTCAGTCTAGCCTGCAAAACATTAGGAGTAACCGCTTGAAGTTTGAACATTCTGTTGCAGGCTAGACCTTGATGTTCTCTGACCGGCCCTAAGCCCTATTTTGCAGCTCTCTAACATGGAGAGGACACGCTCTGTATATCACCGAATTAAATCAGATTTTGTGACATGAAAGTACAAGAAGTACTGTTTAAAGTCGTAAGTTACCTGGTATGAGTGGCCAATGAACCCTCGTTTTGAAAATATTGGCTATTGTTTGTGACATACTTTCGTTAGGTGCCTAATAGGGAAGCATTAGACTGTGTAACGGCGTAGCTCATGTGGTTGGGTGCTGAGTTGTTATCCAGGCAACCTGAGTTCGAATCCTAATGCCTTCTCATTTTTTAAAGCTTGATATTATTGTTATTATTATTATTATTATTATTATTATTATCATTATTATTATTATTATTATTATTATTATTATTTTAATTCGCTTTCAGTTGCCAGTTCCTATATTCAAAGCCATGTTGAAATATGCGTGGTATGCATCAAAATTAATAAACGGATGAGAAGTGTTTGTGAATGTGAAGGAGATCGGTTTCGCAGCAGAAGTGCGGAAAAATGTGTATGACTGTGGACAACCTTCTTTTATTTGCTGTGCATGTATGTATGTTTTGTGTGTTTTTATGACATAATGAATCGGGTACAAAATGAAATGGAATAGCTGCTACAGAAATAGAACAGATGCCAGTGACACATCTTACCTGCCTACGTGAGCAGCATTTCAGTGTTTATCCTTTACAATACAATGTTAGTTAATTAGTAATTTGTTTAAAACATGATGAAGCGTTCAATACATTGAGAAATATGATATAGGTATGTAAATAGATAACTGTGATCACAATATTAATCATTATTAAAAGAAAAAAAAATGTAGAACCAGTTAAGATTCGAACTCAGGTTGCCTGGATAACAACTCAGCATCCAACCATATGGGCTACGCCGGTACGCAGGCTAATGGTTCCCTATTGAGCACCTAACGGAAGTATGTCACGAACAATAGCCAATATTTCCAAAACGAGGGGTCATTGGCCACCCATACCAGGTATGAGTTGAAACAGTACTTCTTGTACTTTCATCTCACACAATCTTATTTAATTCGGTGATATACAGAGCGTGTCCTCTCCTTGTAAGAGCTATTGAATCAGTATCATGAGATCAGTGGGCAAGTTTAACTGGGATCTAATTAATTATCGTTCTACTCATAAGGTTAACTTTGGCAGCTCTTTATACTAAAGCTACAGTACGTTCACACATCGCAGAATGTATTCGCTATATTAATTCTTGGGCGAATATACGTGCCTACACATCGCGATAACACCCCTCTCAGCGTGCTTGCTGTTGTTGGTATAATATTTTAGCACCAGTAGGCCTATTTGCAGAAGAGCGATGAAAAACATTTGCAATCGCCAATAAAATTAAACATATATTTTGTTAAAAGCTAAATGATGGGTGATTATTATAGTATTTTTCATGCTGATTTCCAATATGTTTTCAAAATTTTTCTATCACCCAGGGTTTTTGAATAATTATATTAAATACAGTTCAAACTTTTCTAGTATTGATACCTTGTAACATTTTACCTAAAATCATATTTCCTTACCTAAAATGTGTCTGAAATAGATTTTAGGCTATACTTGGCTTGAGAAACATTTCTTTTGAGTGTCCAGCAGTAGTCTGCCAGAATATTTGGTCTCCATTTTTTCTGGTATCGCTTTTCCATTTCAGAAAAATTCTGATGAAAACGCTTCCCATGTTCGTCGTTCATTACCCGAAGTTTTTTAGGAAAGAAAAATTAGATGAGAATCCAAGAAGTTATTTTGAGAGACATATGACACCCCATCACGTTATAGTTCTGAATCAGCTCGCTGACAAGTTCTCTGTAATCTCCTGATCTGTGGTTCCTAGAAAGTAACAGTCTGTTGAATGATCCTTAGGTTCCCGGCATATCATTGGAACTGGAAAAGAAGTATGACGGGATCCTCCTTTTAGCCAACCAGTTAATAGAATGACATGGAGCACAACAGATTTCAGGGGCCCAGTTCCTGTCCTCATCTATTTTGCAATCAAAATAACACTCGTAAATTCTTGTAACTAGTGTAGTAAAAATTCACCTGTGTGCTTTCAAATTAACCACAAACGTAACAAAAATTGTTTATGTGATTTACACAGTATTTCGAGGTATATTTCACTTTATAAGATTCTTTTACCACACTTAAAATTAGGACAAAGAAAACACAGGTTATGAAACTTGTTTCATGATTGTAAGTCCAAACTTAACTCAGAATTAATACTAACTCTCATAGCCTTATTGTAAAAAAAGTCGCGACGCTCTTATTCCAGGCGTGACTCCTCCTTTAACTTTGCTTACGTCTTAGGAAGTGAAGGCTCTATAAAGTATAAGTAGGTAGTATCGTTCGCCATTTTTGTTCTTTCGTTGCCGAGCTACCATACGAGGAATCTATTTGCCGCACCGTTAAACATTATCATGTCGTAGCTCCTATGATAATAAATCAAACGCAATGTAATTCAGCAAATAATTGAGCGGCAAATAACGTCTTCGTGTGCTTTCTGCGAACGCCAACGAAAGCGCCAAAATGGCGGGAGATTATATTAAGTATTTATCGAGCCTTAAGACATGAATGACGTTTTCTTCAGCGAATCACAAGACCCACACGTTTAAATGTAGCCGACCTGCAACGCGATTGGCTGCCGGAAATTAGAGCGACGGGACTATAGATTTAAAATTTATTTTTATGAATTCCGACTTCACAGGCAACAATGATCTGAAGTTATAGGTACATTTTTAAAGCAATAAAGTGGAATATTTGAAATATTTTCTTTCCAATAGCATGTTGTATACAGCAATAAAAATAAATCCGTTTTTTTTTAATTACAAAATATGGCGGATGGTAGAAAAATTCTGACTTAATTTTTAGAATCAGCAGATGAAATTACATAAGACACAGGAGAAATTTTACATTTAACGAAATCACTGTTGACCAGTGTAATCATCGGAACACACAAATAACACTGTGACAAAATCGCTGTTATCTGTCACAGAAATTTTTCGGAGCTGTGACGGCAAAACTCTGTCACGGTCCACCACTAATTTGCAGTAGGATAAAGTTGCCTAATTCCGTGATACTCTTAATCCCGTGATACTTTTCTTAAATAGAATGTTAATCAAAGCTTTGCCGTTCGACCATAGCGCCAGACATCTTTCTCGAAATAGTACATCTTTCGCCTATTTTTGAGGCACCGGTGAACTTCCTAGCAAGATACCCAATCCCATGACATTCAGTGGAAAAAACCTATCACGCAAATAGGGGTATCACGGAATTAGGCAACTTTACCCTACTTCGAAGTGAGATAAATGATCTACAGTCTTGGAGCTCACATGTATGTTCAATCAGTCCCATGACCCGTTCCAAAGACAAAAGAATAGTTCGCGGTTTTCTGGAATTTCCTTGCTCTACTTTTTGTATCAGATAGCCTCTGGTTCAATCCGGTATCGACAAGAAGATAAATTACTTGTTGTCGTTTGATGAGGGGTTGTCTCTATCGACCGCGAGAGAGCGTCGTCTTCGTGCGCCGATGCTGTTGCCATGACGACAGACTGGATATCGCCCTTGCTCGCGTGCCGGAGGCCTGGAAGGATAGGAGTGGCCTGGAAGAAGAGATGGATAGGCTCTGCTTAATTAAGAAGGTAAATCCACGTGGAGCGGTTCTTAAGGTATTGGATGTGGACCCGTGGCGTGACTGGTTAGCGTGTGTGGGGGAGGTTGACCTCAGGTAATTACGTTGATGAACAGAAGTTATTAAGCCGAAGATGATTGCGTCCAGGGGGAGTTTCCTCCAGTGTGCTGGTTGTTGTACACATCAGTTGCATGTCTGCTCTCTGTTATTGGTGCGCCTCTCTCCCGTAGGACTATGGCGAACGCCGCTCACGCCGAGGTATGGTATTCAAACTTTCTTTCATTGCTCCACAAGACATCAAAGTGTCGTTGACAGAAACACAGACTCTTCTCTCTCAGGGTTGAAATGATTGCGTTTATAAATACAATAACTAGAGATCCGTGTTCGAATCTTGGTCGACAATTAGAAATTTATCTACTTATGCGACTAATACTGTTTTATACTGTGTTGTTTCAAGCGCTGGTCTTTCACCATGCTGACGACATAAGCAGGAGTCCCATTGTTTCTGAATGAAGTGTCGGTTCAGAATTCTTAGTAGACTAACATGGGAGCAGGAAAAAGAATTAAATTAATTATGGTGCTGACAATGATGATAGTGATTCATTAATTGCTAAGGATCTCGTTATACGGTGAATAAAATCTCAAATTTCGATATAAAGATTTGGTTAATTTTCGTGTTATTTCGCAAAAAAGTAAACTAAATTTATAAGTTTGTACTTGCTATTTGGGAAAAGGAAATTGTACCAGAACAATGGAAGGAGTCCATAATCGTACATATCTTTAAGAAGGGGTACAACACTAACTGTAGTAACTTTCGAGGAATATCACTTTTGTTGACGTCGTACAAAATTTTGTCCAATATTCTTTTGAGGGTTAACTCCATATGTAGATGAAATTATTGGGGATCATCAATGTGGTTTTAGGCGTAATAGATCAACTATTGATCAGATATTTTGTATTCGACAGATAATGGAGAGAAAATGGGAGTATAAGGGTACAGTGCATCAGTTATTCATAGATTTCAAAAAGACATATGACTCGGTTAAGAGAGAAGTTTTATATGATATTATTATTGAACTTGGTATTCCCCAGAAACTAGTTCGATTAATTAAAATGTGTCTCAGTGAAACTTACAGCAGAGTCAGTATAGGTCAGTTTCTATCTGATGCCTTTCCAATTCACTGTCGGCTAAAGCAAACAGATGCACTATCACCTTTACTTTTTAACTTCGCTCTAGAATATGCCATTAGGAAAGTCCAGGATAACAGAGAAGGTTTGGAACTGAATGGAATTACATCAGCTTCTTGTCTATGCGGATGACGTGAATATGTTAGGAGAAAATACACAAACGATTAGGGAAAATACGGGAATTTTACTTGAAGCAATTAAAGAGATAGGTTTGGAAGTAAATCCCGAAAAGACAAAGTATATGATTATGTCCCGTGACGAGACTATCGTACGAAATGGGAATATAAAAATTGAAAATTTATCCTTCGAAGAGATGGAAAAATTCAAATACCTGGGAGCAGCAGTAACAAATATAAATGATACTCAGGAGGAAATTAAACACAGAATAAATATGGGAAATGCCTGTTATTATTCGGTTGAGAAGCTTTTGTCATCTATCTAGTCTGCTGTCGAAAAATCTGAAAGTTAGAATTTATAAAACGGTTATATTACCGGTTGTTCTGTATGGTTGTGAAACTTGGACTCTCACTTTGAGAGAGGAACAGAGATTAAGGGTGTTTGAGAATAAGGTGCTTAGGAAAATATTTGGGGCTAAGAGGGATGAAGTTACAGGAGAATGGAGAAAGTTACACAACACAGAACTGCACGCATTGTATTCTTCATCTGACATAATTAGGAACATTAAATCCAGACATTTGAGATGGGCAGGGCATGTAGCACGTACGGGCGAATCCAGAAATGCATATAGAGTGTTAGTTGGGAGGCCGGAGGGAAGAAAACCTTTGGGGAGGCAGAGACGTAGATGGGAGGATAATATTAAAATGTATTTGAGGGAGGTGGGATATGATGGTAGGGACTGGATTAATCTTGCTCAGGATAGGGACCAATGGCGGGCTTATGTGAGGGCGGCAATGAACCTCCGGGTTCCTTGAAAGTCAGTAAGTAAGTAGACACGAACTGTCGCTTCATTTGAAGAGAATATATCTGTATACCGGAGGTTAAGGACAATATTGTGTTTTACAGGAAAGCTAAATGAAAGTGCTCTTTACCTCTATACCATATGGCAGATGTTACCCTTTCCAACAGGCTAAATCGCTTATTATTACGCGTAGGAGTTTGTGTTTTGCACCACTGAAAAGAGCACGAAAATTAAAATATTGTAGAAACATGCAAACACCTCAATTTCGTAAAAAATGGACATAGTGTCCTTTACCTCCGGGTACAGTTATATTGAATGCCATTCATTAACTACTTCTGTAATCTCAGACCCATACCCTCTCCATTTGCAAACGAAAACAAAAATAAAACATTGAAACCAACAGAATTGTAGTTTCATTCCCGAAACTGGGTCACGTATTGTGCGTGCCGATCAGAGGTCTGCATCGGACGTTTTCGCTCGAGGGCCAAGTAGTTCATAGCATAATCCGATAGGTAGCGCACATGCATGATGGGTAAAATTGTCACGAGCGATAAATCCTCGAACGGTATGAGCCGAGCGTTAGACATTCGTTCTTGTTACAGTGATGAACTGTGTAGTAACATCATAGATGTTTATGATTTCAAAACTTTGCAGTGTTTAACTAACCTCTCCATAGTACAACTACAAAACTTGCTTTAAAATGTAATATAAATGATTTAGGTAAATGTTCCCCTCCCCCACACAGGAGTGATTTTGTTTTTGCCACATCTGATAGATGTTATTGGATGTAAATGTAATTATTATAAACGGAGAACACAATCACGATAATGCAAGAACTGTATCAAGTTTTCTAGTAATAATAATAATAATAATAATAATAATAATAATAATAATAATAATAATCATCATCTCTAATAATTAGTGTATCAATCTTTGCGTCTGTAACAGTTGTGCAGCATGATTATTCGTTTTATTATATTTTCTGTGACGTTATCTCTGTACTAATATTGTAATTAATCTACTGCTATATCAATAATATTTTGTAAAACGTTTCTACATTGTCGCAGTATATAGGCGGAACACTATGTATGGACCTATCATATTATATATGTGGTAAATCAAATATTGAACAATTATTAATTAGCAATAATAACTGTATATCGAAGTTTTTCATACTATTTTATTTATAACTTCATGTTCCTGTTTTGGTACGTTCCATTAAACGTTTGTCATAAACGCAGAAAATAATGCCTTATTTTTACCGTGTGAGAAAAACATTTATATGTATCTTATCTGTCGCCTTCCATACAAGAGTCCACACCTGTGGAGTAACGGTCAGCGCATCTGGCCGCGAAACCAGGTGGCCCGGGTTCGAATCCCGGTCGGGGCAAGTTATCTGGTTGAGGTTTTTTCCGGGGTTTTTCCTCAACCCAATAAGAGCAACTTTCGGTGTTGGACCCCGGACTCAGTTCACCGGCATTATCACCTTCATATCATTCAGACGCTAAATAACCTAGATGTTGATACAGCGTCGTAAAATAACCCAATAAAATAAAAATAAATCCATACAAGAAAAGACATGTCGGTGAGATGATCTTCTACTTTTATTACGAGCGTATCACGACCGATCGTTTCTCACTCGAGGGTGCGACACTCAACCGAGTTCAAGCGAGCGATTTAATTACAATGCAGCACTCTGGTGCCGGTGTATCCCTGATACATCGCATAATTTGTTTATTATACATAACAAAATAATACAGCGTACTTACGCATTCTTGTTGAATTTAAATGCACCACAAGAAAGAAATAATGTGGATAGGAGGAGGGAATTTAAGGTATGGAAAAACCTTAGGTGTAAACGCGGGCTGTGAACCATGAAATCCCTGTGAGATGAATAGTCTGTCAGAGGAATTCTGGGTTGCTTGGAAACGATTGCTCTGGTATCATCTGTGTGGTTTATTAGTAGCAGCTCCCTGTGTTTCTAACAAAATTTTATAATCCCGTAGTGATCAACCATATGGGAGTTCGTCAGAAGTTGAAGTCTCATTGAAATGCATGCAACATCGATAAGAGTGTCGTAATGGTGTTCTCTGTCAACTGTTCCAGTTACTTCAATGCGACGATATGAATATTAAGCATAGCAAACATGTCACGCCGGGTGCTTGGTGAATGACAATTCTGCAGCCAGGTGAACTTGTGGACTGCAGCCTCCAGCACAAAAATAGATTCGTTAAAGTTAAACTAGCTCCTCTGTAATGTTCCCCTTCTCTCCTTTCTCTTCCTGTTATCTTTTCTCTTCTTTCTTATACTATTCTCCCTTCTCCTTTCCTATGTACGAGCTATTCCATCTCAAATCGACCGAAATATAGAGAAAATTCATCTTACAATTTATAAATACAATAAAACTTTTTTTGTACGTAGAGAACTGTGATACAATGCTTTGTGCAAAGTTTGAGCCATCAGAACTTCATAGTGTTTAAATTAAACATATTTAAATTTATCGTATTTTCATAAAATTAACAAATTTGAACTGTTGTAGCTCCGAAACCCTTTCACCCAATGATCAAAATCATGATTTATTTTGATGCTGAGAAATTAAAGTTTACATTAACATATAAGCAGATTTTCTTACTTTTTATGGAAATAGAGAAATTTAGATTTTTCCTCATTAAGACGCCTTTGGCCAGGAAAAATAATTTAAAAATATATAGTTAAATTCCGCGTTGAAAGTACAAATAAACACATATTTTTTACTGATGGTATGTTGATAAGAAAGTATTGAAAATATCAAATAAAGAAAATAAATAGTACGCGCGTGAACTAACCAGCTGACTGTGAGGCGGGAGCTACCCGAGACAAGCAAGGCCAGGAGACAAACACGTGATGTTTCGTCTAGTAGCGCATAGCTGGGCTAGCTTTATCAGAGGTTTTCATAAACACAGGAGTAAAATGACGCCCAACGCTCGCTTATCTTCAGCTCTCGGCCAGTGCGTGCGGTACTGCGCCGTTCAAGTCTAGGCGTGTGAAAATAATCTATTTAATACCCTCGAGACTTATTGCCATACCACTAAGCAAACAATACCGAATCCCTCTTAACAATGCAAGGTTTTTTCTCAATATTTTTTTACATTTTTTTCAAATGGCCAAAAAGCCTAAAAGCAAGTAAAATGAGATTATCTGTCTCTCTGTGTACAATAAAAATAAGGATTACTTCTTAACATAACCTACCAAATGCCAGCTTCACAATAAGCTCTCGTTCAATGTTCTGCAGTAAATGGTTCCAGAGTTCTGAGCGCTGAAAGAGGCTTGTTTTTATAAAATACGCTAAATTTGTCGCTCAATAATACGAAAACCGTTTGACTTTCGATAGTATATTTTTGAAAATGCACTCCCCTCAGCACCTTGTATAAGTAGGGAAAAAATTAGAGTATAAAAAATGCGAGGTTTTTTTACTGATGGATTTCATATGGAATAGCCCGTACGTAGCTTCCAAGCCAGTTCAATTAATGCAGTTCTCCCACAGTTTAATCGTCTGAAACTTATGTGGGCATAAAATTTTTAAGTACAATACAACCTCTATTATCCGTGGTAATGAAGGGCGTGGAGTGAACGGTTAATCGAAAAAATCGGATAATCCGTACCATATAAGGTTTTCATAAATTAAGTGCATAATACAGTTTCATAATTTCCTCCGTGTTCTTGTATTTTCAACATGCCAGGTAATGGATCAGATGTTCACTAATGTCCACACCTGTGGAGTAATGGTCAGCGCGTCTGGCCGCGCGTCTGGCAGGTTCGAATCCCGGTCGGGGCAAGTTATCTGGTTGAGGTTTTTTCCGGGGTTTTACCTCAATCCAATACGAGCAAATGCTGGGTAACTATCGGTGCTGGACCCCAGACTTATTTTCACCGGCATTATCACCTTCATATCATTCAGACGCTAAATAACCTGAGATGTTGATACAGCGTCGTAAAATAACCCAATAAAATAAATAAATGTGCACTAATTTAAGTCTGGTTTTCAATGACGGGTTTTTAAGAGCCAAGGAAACTCTTTATGACGACAGTCTGTGGAAAGATATGAATAGTACAGGTCTCATGTTGTAGATACTTATACTTATACATACTTATTACACTTCATATTTGTTTTTAATTAAATCGTACACAGTTGTAATTCCTATTTCGTATTCTGATTCGAGATGAAGCACAGTTTCTCTTTTCTCAAACCACTCAATTACTTGCACTACTCGTATTTTTCGTAGCACAACTCCTTTTCTTTGACACCTGTGGAAGGCATTTTGCAAAGAATTTAGGCCCCTTTAAGAGTGGACCATACTGTATAAGAGTAAACGACACTCTGTTGAACAAATTCGTACTAATAAAATGTACACTTAGCGGCAAAAAGAACGGGCCGGCCGACAATTTCTAAGTTCCAGAGACATAACATTGCGCATGCTCGTCTCGTCAACTCTGTAGTTCACCCGGTAACACTTAATTAAACCTTTTAAATTTGCTGTATTTTGTTTAAGAGTCTAAAATATGTAATAAAATCGAATGCCGGGTTGATTCTAGATACATCAGGGCCCTTGAAGAGTGAAATAATAACAAAATTGATAAATACAAAATCGACCGGAGCGAATATGAACAGGAAAACCACGTATTATGCCGAACTGATGTTAACGTTCACAGTAGCGTAAGTCGTTACGGCATTGGTCTATTGAACAAGTTGATAGTAGTATCTCAAGGTTCGAATCTTCCCAATCTTTTTTTATTTACAAATTTTCCATCATATGTCTCTCGCAAAACTATAATTACGTGGCGATATCTCTTAGAATATGCCCAAACTCTAATAAATAATAAACCTCCCTCTATCTTTCAAGCAACACTGCTATCTGTTAATACAGCAGGATAATCATCCGATACACACCGCCGACGGGATTCAAAGATGGTTTACGAGGAGGCGTGATGTCGACCCAGTCGACTGACCTCCAAATTCACCAGATATGAATCCGATTCAAAATTTGTGGGCTGCAGTCAAAAGGATCCTACGCTCTAATTGGGCAGAACAACCACCCGTTCGGACGCCTGAGGAATTGTGGGACAGAGTTCTAGATGCGTGGGAGGAGATGGCCAAGAATTTAGACCTGTTTCATAATCTTGTGGACTCCATGCCGCGCAGAATGAGGGCAGTTGTTGACGCGGTTGGTTTGTGGACGAGATACTAGTCCCCACCACAGGCCTTGTTTTGTTAATATATTAAAAAATGGTTTGTTTTTGTTAATTTAAATATTTATTTGTGTTTAATATGCGTCCGGTTTTTTAGGATGTGAAACAAGTATTTTTGTTTATACAGGTCAGGTCTCACCTATTAATAGCCCACAGGTGATGGGCAATAATATTTTTACAAGGCAGGCATAACGAAGTTTGTTAACAAATGCCATTTCACATTTAAACTAATAAATTAAGTAAAAGTTAAAATAAAAAAAGTAATAATTCTACCGTACCGGGAAGCGAACACATAACCTCTGGCACGGTTGTCAGACTTCTTACCACTGGACCACACACTGCTCGTAAGGTTTACTACATTATAGACGGACGACTTTCAATGAAGAGACACCACAGCAATGCCTTGCAGTGGGTTACGTTCACACGAGTGAACCGCACGATAGAACTTAGCATTTCTATCGACCAAGAGTCGGCCCATTATTTTTGCCGTTAAGTGTACAGTACGTCATATTTTTTTTGCAGCAAAAAAAAAAGTGCGAGAGAAAGACAGTCGGATAATCCACCAATCGGAATAGGGTGACGGAAAATCTGGGTTCTACTGTAATAACAAAATTGATAGGAATCATTAGATTGAAAATCATACGCTCGCAGTTGCGATGATGTTGGTGCAAGGTGTAATTTATCTACAGATCTTTGGTTGCCGAAATGAAGTGCAGATAGCGATATTCTTTGCTTGATAATAATCTAATATAGTAGTACATGTTCAGGCCGTACGAGCAAGCGCGCGCCACGGACAGATTGCTCTGTGTGCGGGTTATTTCTCTTCCCCCTACAAGGACGCACTGAAAGAGGGGTAGCGGTGCAAAGGTTGTCCATGCAAAAGTCAGAGAGAGCAGAAAATTTTTCTGCAGAGTTATAGTTGAAAATAATATACTATATTAAACAATCGCTGATACGTGACTATCCATATTCTCATACTGCAGAAGCTATAATACGAGTATAACCTAAATAATATAAACAAGATAAATGATAGAAAAGTTTTAATTAAGGATGATGAAATAAACATGAATCATTTTAAAAAGTAGTCTACCGTACAATTACTGACAGTACAATGTTGGCAAACAAAGAAACAAATTCTAGGGAGATCATAAAAAAACAAATGCTAAGGAGGTGATAAAAATTGTAGGATAAGCAGCCATGATTAGTTGAAACACGTCGTTCGCTACCGTTTTATTGATGAAAAGTTGTATGACGTAGTTAAAGTATAATAGTCAACAAAATGTTTTACCCCAGCTTATAAGATTTCCATTCTCCCCTTACCGTAGTATGAAATGTGTGGTACCCGTATCTGACTTGTCTTTGTTAACGACAAGTAAAAGTGCTGTTCAGGTACTAGTAGAACGGAACACTTTACGCTGCATTTCAGAGTTATTCCTATTACTTTATGTAGTGTAGGCCATAATGTTTATCCATGCACAAATTCCCGAAGGACATTACGGAAGGTTCCCTTTTTATTAACATTATTGTGTTTCATGTCCACCATTTTCAGATAGGTCGACTCGTAGGTACTGAATATGAACAATTTCTGTCCAATGGCTCAGAAGAAATAGTTGTGCAAGGTGTCCTACTTAAAGCCATTTATATTTTGTTTAGGCAGCCCAAATAACAGTTGAGACATGTGGGAGGTATTTAATGGTTTCGCAGGCGGAATGATGAGGGTGAGTATGACTGTCATCACATTGTTGTTGTTTAGTCAACTGTCCGAAGACAGGTCTGAACCTCACAAGTGGCACCAACAAGACACCACTTATGAGGCAACTAAGCCAGGAGATAATGGGATACTGTGATCAATTCCTTTCCTCTATTATCACTTGAACGTTACGAATTTGTGTAATAATTTTACGTTAAACAAATCTGTTATGCTAATTATTTATTTTTTTTCGGCTTTTAACATTTATCGTTGGGTAGTGTTTTATCGAGTCATTTTCTTTTCTTATAGTTCCGATAATATCACATGTTAATAGGTAAGTTATCTCCAATCCCTGAAATTAATTTAATTTAGATTAAGCAACAAACATGATAAGAAGTAACTTTAAGGAACAGATAGTCCAGAGTTTTAATACAGTGATCCATGAAAGGGTAGATTATGTAATTGAAGACCTCCCTGAATAAAGGATGTAACATCAGATTCTCGAAACATTTTTTATTTTAGTAGGTTATTTTACGACGCTTTATCAACATCTTAGGTTATTTAGCGTCTGAATGAGATGAAGGTGATAATGCCGGTGAAGTGAGTCCGGGGTCCAGCACCGAAAGTTATCCAGCATTTGTTCATATTGGGTTGAGGAGAAATCCCGGAAAAAACCTCAACCAGGTAGCTTGGCCCAACCGGAATCGAACCTGGGCCACCTGGTTTCGCAACCAGACGTGCTAGCCGTTACTCCATAGATGTGGACTTCTTGAAATATGTGATGTAGGTGAAAAAAATTTTTAAAGCATTTATTTATAATAATAAATTATAGCATTCAATGACTGAATAAACTTGAATCCTTGTTCAGCCGAATGATTGTGATAGTAAATATAGGCCTTACGAAACATGCCTCTGAAATTATTTTTATTTCTCCTGAAATATGAATTACAGTTTTGTTGGTTACGTCCTTACTCCGGAGAGACCTTCAATTAAGAATACGTTTGATTTTATTTTTAGTTTCAGCTTTATCATTTAATTTAATGAACAAATTAACTTTATTATAATTTGAATTCGAAGTTCAGCTGATTTACTTACAGTTTTGAAGGTAATCTTTTAATAGAAAAAGGAGCATCTTCTGCGGATCTCTGAAAAAAGAACTAAGGAAGAGACTAGTGAAGTACTTTGTGTGGAGTACGGAATTGTATGGGGCAGAAACATAGAAATTACGACGAAGTGAAGAGAAACGAAGAGAAGAAATGTGGATATGGAGAAGGATGGAGCTTATGAAAGGGGACAAACAGAATAAGAAATGAAGCTGTGTTGGAAAGAGTGGGTGAAGAAAGAATGATGCTGAAACTGATCAGAAAGAGGAAAAGGGAACTGGCTCAGACGAAACTGCCTAATGAAGGATGTAATGAAAGGAGTGGTGAAAGGGAGAAGAATTCGGGGCAGAAGAAGGTATCAGATGATGGATGACATTAAGATATATGGTTCATATGCTGAGAGTAAGAGAAGGCAAAGTATTTTTCTCTAAGGTGGCTTTGCCGCGTACGTAAGAAGCAGTACTGCCAATCTACTACAGTTTAAAGTTATATGGACAAATGTTTCAAGATGATAGGAATGGAATATTTGTCTAAATGCTACCATCGTCCTGGACAATGACTCTTTTCACACCAAAGGGGCTATACATATTCAGACAGACAAACAGACTATGTGCTCAAAACCTCTTTTTCGGGATTAGTGATGGCAAGAACGTGTAATTCCGCTAAAATCCCGGAATCTGTTTTTTGCTGCATCACAATAATGTCACTAGTAAGAAAGTAAAAATGACCATTAATGATAGGGCGTAGGTAAACAACGTCTTAGTAATATGGTCTATCATTGGCAGGATGGAAAGTATACTAACTTAAGGCCCATTCATAATGAAAATTAAACATAGCCGTAACATAAATACAGAAGTTTGCGCCCAGGCTACCAAATGGGATCATTCACAATGATTCACATAAGCATTGACATTAACATTGCCGTAAGACGTTAATATGAAAGTTTGCAAACTCCAAACTAGATAAGCATAGACGGTTAGCCCAATTTATTATTATTATATTACAACTTGCTTATCGGAGAATTACGCAAAATGAATATACTAAACGCTAGTCAGGCAAAAGTAATTAATTCTTTTGTGAACACAAAAGTAAAAATACTGAAAACCAACGCCAACATTTGGTTTAATAATCAACAAACTAGATAAGCATAGACGGTTAGTCCAATTTATTATTATTATTATTATTATTATTATTATTATTATTATTATTATTATTATTATTATTATACTAGCCGTACCCGTGCGCTCCGCTGCACCCGTTAGAAATAAATATAAAGTAATTACATAATTAAAATAGGACGTTTGATCCAGGGAACATTCGTGCTTGATAGAAGGATAAATCGTTTAATATGTTACTTAATTTAAATTGTATTTGCATAATTAAAATGCGATCATTTTGACCCAGGGACCACTCATTTGGTGCAATGACAATTCCTTTAACATGTTTCTTAATTGTTATTACCAATTATTTTTGGAAAAGCGAAAATTAACAGAAAAATTTTGGCTACAGATTAATTATTATGTTTATATTATATTATATTATATTATATTATATTATATTATATTATATTATGTAAAAAGTGTGTTGATAACAGATGTACTCGAATTAGAAAGTTTTTAATTTGTTGTGGGAGCTCTTGAATCTCAGGAGGAACAACTTTTACACCAGCGCAACATAATCTGCTTGGCTCATTACCCAATTTTTTTGCATTGCATTTATTGCATATGTATTTTATGTATTTTAACACGATTCAATTGAGCATAGTTAAAATTTGAATTATAAACTAATGGATTGCTAAGCTAACGTACTATTACTGCATACTAAATCAATACACTCTCGTTGTTCGTTAATTCTCTGAGATAAAAATGAATATGTTCATAAACATTATTTTAAGAAATACAGGAAATGAATATACAGAATAACCTATCAAGTTTTCTGTGCATAAGAAGCTATTTTAATCTTACCTGTCCTCAATTCACTCAAAAGTTACTGTAATAACATTATAGCATTATGTCCAACCAGAGAAACTACACTTTCCAATGATGAAATAATAATTAATTATACAAATCGGTTAATTAAGCTTCCTATATTACTTCATACAAACACAGAAACATTCTCTGTAGGCTATGTTTCATAGCTTTCGATTGTTGCTGTCCAAGGCCCCTTATAGACGAAGTCATTTGTTTTTTTATTTCAATACACCGCCTTAGATGGCAGTTATTTTAATTTTAAAACTCATTTATCCCATTAAATATCAGTCTTATCAAAATTTGTCAAAGAATAAAACTTATCAGAAATGATGTTTAAAGAAACTGTGGTATGTAACATTTTTCACAGAAATCAATAATAAGCGAGATATTTCGATTTATTTAATTCAGGCCCCCTTATAACCCTGTTTTTAAATAACGTATTTTGATTGCCATATAGCCTAAAATATAAGTTACAAGGAACTTAATTTATATTCCAATTTTCATCGAAATCCGTTCAGCCATTATCGCGTGAAAAGGTAACAAACATACAGACAGACAGACAGACATACAAACAAAAATTTCAAAAAAGCGATTTTCGGTTTCGGGTGATTAGTTATATATGTTAGGACCAATTATTTTTGGAAAATCGAAAATTACCAGAAAAATTTCGGCTACATATTTATTATTAGTATAGATTTCATGCTTATGCTTACGTGATTTGCAAACGGAACACAATCGTGGAGCGCTGAAGTATACGACAGAATATGAGGAAATGGTGTCGTTGTTATGTTTCTATGGTTACCAAGTATGTTTGCTGTTATGTTTATGTTCCCATCGTGAATGATGGTATGATTTTACCGTAACGTTTATATTCTTAAGTTGACGCTTACGTTATGTTTAATTTTCATTGTGAATGAACCTTTACTGACTGTACCGGTTAAGGAATAGCCTACAGTTTGTGAGACTAATCCTTGTTTCGCCCTCAGCGGATGGTGTACCCGGAGCGATTGGAGTTGGACAGCCTCATCAAGTCGAACGCAAGGTCCCCCATTAGCTCCTGGTGCAATGTCTCCGAGCTGCAGGAGACAGGAATTCAGAGCCGTTCTACAGGTACAGCGGCAGAGATGTTATCATGTTACCGTCATTTATTTCTTACTGGTTAAAGCTAGAGTGATGAAACTTGGCATAGTTATTCATTAATATCTCTGTTGTGAAATGAGGCGTTTGATTGGCTGCTTGCCTTCCAGAGATCCCGGGCATCCAACCGAATGAGACTGCTATGCCAGGCATCCCGATGCTCCTGTCCGTGAGGTCCCTGAACGACCTGGAGCAAGGCAACGTCGACAGGCAGTTCACTATTAACACCAACATCTACAGGAGCAGCAGTGACGAGAACAGCTCCATGTAAGAAACAATATACTATCGGATTACTTATGAGTATGACATGTTGTCTGCTCTCCGTTTGTTAAACAAATAAAAAACCTGCATTAAGAAAGCTTTAAATTTGAGACCTGTACATAGGCGCACCTTCAACTTCCATTGTTAGCTGAATATTAAGAACTCTAAAGGGCCATTTAAAATGAAACTTAAGCATAAACGTTAATGGAAGTATCAAATGTTGTTACTTACTTACAAATGGCTTTTAGAGAAACCGGAGGTTCATTACCATCCTCACATAAGCCCGCCAACGGTCCTTGTACTTGTGTTATTTAATGAAAGCATTCACAATAAATTAATTAAGCGTCAAATTACAAGAACAAATTAGTTGTTAATTTACGACCTTGTAAACTCCAAGCTTTTACGCTTGTAGACGGAGAGTGGAAAAATTCAAATACCTGGGAGCAACAGTAACACATATAAATGATACTCAGGAGGAAATTAAACACAGAATAAATATGGGAAATGCCTGTTATTATTCGGTCGAGAAGCTTTTGTCATCCAGTCTGCTGTCAAAGAATCTGAAAGTTAGAATTTATAAAACAGTTATATTACCGGTTGTTCTGTATGGTTGTGAAACTTGGACTCTCACTTTGAGAGAGGAACATAGGTTCAGGGTGTTTGAGAATAAGGTGCTCAGGAAAATATTTGGGGCTAAGATGGATGAAGTTACAGGAGAATGGAGAAAGTTACACAACTCAGAACTGCACGCATTGTATTCTTCACCTGACATAATTAGGAACATTAAATCCAGACGTTTGAGATGGGCAGGGCATGTAGCACGTATGGGCGAATCCAGAAATGCATATAGATTGTTAGTTGGGAGACCGGAGGGAAAAAGACCTTTAGGGAGGCCGAGGCGTAGATGGGAGGATAATATTAAAATGGATTTGAGGGAGGTGGGATATGATGATAGAGACTGGATTAATCTTGCTCAGGATAGGGACTGATGGCGGGCTTATGTGAGGGCGGCAATGAACCTCCGAGTTCCTTAAAACCCAGTAAGTAAGAAGTAAGTAAGACGGAGAGGTTCTGGGGTGGTCACTGCACTGTAGTGGTGATGTTGCAGCCTGAATGCGGACGGGCAGCTGTTCATCCGGCAGCGATTGCGGCACTTGGTTCGAGCCTTCACGGAGCGAGCGCAGAGAATCCGCCGACGCCTGGAGTTGCCTCCCACTCCTTCCACGGCGAGCAGCGATCCAGGTCAGAACTGATCCACACCTGCTGCCGCTCATTTTCTTTTATATTGAGGATTTCACACCCCTGACCTGACACCAGGCCTCATATAATGTAATGCATATACTGTACAAGGCTTTGATCTCAAAACTTCCCAGTCTAAATAAATATTATTTCAATTAAATTTAATTCATACAAAAACACCCAAATTTATATATTGAGGGTGAAGTTTAAAACTAGTTAATTACATTTGAGGTTTCACCCCCCTCCCCTCCTTCCCCCTTCTAATTTCAAATGATACTCCTATATTATGATACTTTTGAAAGAGCATTCAATTGTTTATACAACTCATCATTTGTTTCACATCTTTTGTTTTGTGCCGTTGCCTGGCAACCTGAATTGTTATTATTGATTAGAGCTGAAGAGAATAAAAGTGTTGATTGCAGATTATTTCAGGTATTAGTAACATAATTCTATGGCGAGTCCTCGGCATCAACCCCTTGCATTTGATTATCCCCCTTTGATTTGATTACCTGGTTGGGTTTTTCCGAGGTTTTCCTCAACCAAAAGGCAAATACCGGGTAATATTTTGGCGAATCCTCGGATCTCGCCTCATCTCACTACATCTCGCCAAAATATTGTAAAAAATTGCACAAAATTGTAAAAATTTTAGAAAATTACTAAATTGTAAAAGTATAAAAATTTGTAAAAATTGTAATTGTAATATTGTAAAATTTTGACTTGTTCCACATCTTAAAGCTTCATTGCTCATGTAAGATCTATGGAATAAAATAAATAAATGAATGAATAAGTGATTGTACTTCATTTAATTTAGGATGCCCCTTGTTAATATTATTATATATTGCTATTATTATTTTATTACTAATATTATTAATTGTAATTATTGAGTGTAATTAGTTACCGCGGCCACCGGGTATTTACCCATAAAAACTAATTTTTTTTTTCGTTGTTGGTAACTCTATAGCATCTATAAGATGCTTTATGGTTGTGCTAACAGATGGAGTTACTTGTCAACAATGTGACGCTGAAACGTGTGTTCAGGTTACTGCCCAGCGACAGTCCTGACGTATTTTTATATTGTGATGATTGGTTAATTAATATTAACCCGGCAATCACGCTCACATTCATACAAATTTCCAGATTCTAGACACCCAGGGAATTCTTCTTCTTCTTCTTCTTCTTCTTCTTCTTCAAGAAAAATTCACCGAGAGCCGAGCCAGGAATCGAACCCAGGACCTCCGGATCTGGAAGACAGCATGCTGACCAACAGACCATACTGACCCGTCGAACAATAAATTAATGTTAAGGAATATTATGGTTCTGCATTACAAACAATTTAAAGCAGGATATAGGATAATAAAGACCGAAGTTTGGATTTAGGTTATTAATGTGTGGTTTTAATACTATTGCAATGTTATGTAGAGGAGTTCTGAAATAGGCTGTGTATTGTTGACTTGCCAACAATGGAGCATATTTTGAACATTTAATTTTGTAAATTTAATTAATTAAATTTAGGAAATTACCGAAAATAAACTGCGTTTTCATCCTACAACTAATTGGCAGTACCAACAATCCAGGTTGCCAGGAGACGATAAGAAACAAAAGATGTGAGAACAAATGAAAGAGATGTATAAACAATTGAGTATTATTTGAAATTTAATATCATGATGTAGAGGTGTCATTTGAAATGTCAGAGGTGGCAGTGGAAGAGTGAAACCTAAAATGCAATAAACACTAGTTTTAAACTTTCCCTCAATATCTAAATTGACGTGTTTTTTGTTTAAATTGAGTTTAATTGAAATAAATAGTTATTTAGACTGGGAAATTTTGAAATGAAAGCCCATTATGTATAATGGCGTTCATAGATACCTGACCTAGAACTTACGGATCATGTAAACGAAATTTCTAACAACGGGATAAACCAAAACCAAAGGGTGTCCCAACAAGAAGCACGGATTTAATGTTAATAAATTCAACATAACAGATAACAGTTCCGCCAACCCAATAAAACAATTACTCAATGTCCTAACAATGTTTTGTTGTCATTGGGTTGGTAACACTATTATCTGTTTTGTTATCTGGTTTTGTTGCATTTATTCACATTATTAAATCCGACGTTCTTGTTGGGACACCCTTTATAAATGGTTAAACTCTGAATACTTAGGCAAGAAAATGTCCTTAGAATAATATGTTTCTGCATCTTTTAAATATACAGGGTGTAAGAACTTTAATGTTTAGAATTTCTGGAACATGTTCCCTGGCACGTTCTACGTCGATTAAACCTAACATACCTATATCCAAAGTTCTATAGGTTTGGAGTATTTGTACCCCCAAAGTTAAATTTTTGAGTTTAATTTTATCGCTGAATACTGAAAGAAGTAACACCAATTTCCGAAAGTGACATGTCTAAGTCATTATTTTTATTAGTACCATATTACATTTTAATATCAACTACTTGTGAGTATGAAAGAAGCAGTGCAAAGTTGAAAAAAATGTCCTTAAGATTCCAAACACTGCACTTCTTGAAATTTGCCAATAGGCACGTGAAAATACCTGTGCACTAGGAATCCTACGATTTGGGAACCGTGCTTGATATGCCAAAACAGCTGCTGTTGCATTGCCATCACACATAAACTATGTCGGCGTATTCCTGATGTGTGTACTGTACACAAAAGGCATGTTTTAATGGTCAAAACTCAATAAAAGACTAGTCACAATACGGTTTATTTTTCTCACAACTGTTATTTTAAACTGTTGTCTGTTTCGTTTCCTTAGCAACCTAAACAATTTTAATTTAATTTCTCTTAAAAGTAAAATTTCCTTCATTCACTGCTTTTCAAATGTTTCTTATGTATCTCTACTTAGTAATGCCATAAAATAGGCCTTGTGTAAACGGTATAATGCTTGGAGCTGCAAGAAGTTCTATTTTTTCCAGCTCTGTTATCTCTGTAACCTCTCAATTTCGGATATAGGTATATTAGGTTTAATCAACGTAGAATGTGTCAGGGAACATGTTCCTGAAATTTTAAACATTAAAGTTGTTACACCCTGTATAAAGTAATTGAGTGCTAACAGTAATATAAAATTGCATTATAATTATTTATTCGTTCATAACATATTCTGAATTGTGTTCATATGTACAGGATAACTACTGATGTAAAGAGTTGGGATGAGTAACAAAGGGTCGGAGTTATGCCGTATGCATCTTCATTGTCCTGTCTGTTGTCACGGGATGTAGTTTTTCACTTCATCATTTACCAGTTGTGTATAGCGGCTTAATTGTATTCTTTGAGGCTGTGTAGAGGATGGGAACGACTTGCGACCACCCCCGCTGTTCAGGAGACTTCAGCTGGGCAACTGCGAATCCACAGACTCGTCCATGTGCGCGGCCGTCGCCAGATGCCACTCCCTGTGGGAGCGATTGCACTGCAACTATGCCTTGGACCCCCAGAGTGAGTGACAATCATCATCATCTGTTGCCAAGGTTACACTTCTCTATACATCTTCATTACACGGTTGTATCACTAATCATTTCTTAAATAAATAACTTTTTAACTTTACAGTATTGATATTGCAACTTTTACCTTTTATTAATGACTAGTCTCGGCTTCTTTCCTCCATCTTGAAATTTCTAGTGAGGTCCTGGGTTTGTTTCCGGTATCTTCATGCTGGTGTATTGATGGGGTATGTTTGTACCCAACAAACTTTTATTGTAAATGTTTTCCTATGTTTTTATATCATTTATTCTAATGTTTTCTTTTTCCTTTCAAATTGTCATACAATTGGTTTTCATGATTATTCTTTATGAATTGATTAGTAGGCCGATCTATTCGAACCCTTATTTAGGGCGGCTTTTTTTTTAATAAAATAAGTATTATCTCTAGTGTTGTGTCAAAAAGGGTTTGTGTTTTGACATTTAGTTTTGTGTAGAGGATGTGTTGTGGATTTTTTGCATGTATGTATACAGAATAAATATGGGAAATGCCTGTTATTATTCGGTTGAGAAGCTTTTATCATCCAGTCTGCTGTCCAAAAATCTGAAAGTTAGAATTTATAAAACAGTTATATTACCGGTTGTTCTTTATGGTTGTGAAACTTGAACTCTCACTTTGAGAGAGGAACATAGGTTAAGGGTGTTTGAGAATAAGGTGCTTAGGAAAATATTTTGGGCTAAGCGGGATGAAGTTACAGGAGAATGGAGAAAGTTACACAACGCAGAACTGCACGCATTGTATTCTTCACCTGACATAATCAGGAACATTAAATGCAGACGTTTGAGATGGGCAGGGCATGTAGCACGTATGGGCGAATCCAGAAATGCAGTTGGGAGGCCGGAGGGAAAAAGACCTTTGGGGAGGCCGAGACGTAGATGGGAAGATAATATTAAAATGGATTTGAGGGAGGTGGGGTATGGTGGTAGAGACTGGATTAATCTTGCTCAGGATAGGGACCAATGGCGGGCTTATGTGAGGGCGGTAATGAACCTCCGGGTTCCTTAAATGCCAGTAAGTAATGTATACAGGGTGGAAGTGAAATAACCCTCCAGGTTTTCTGAGTGAATACCTCACGCTGTACGTAACAAAAAATGTAATACCATATTTATGAGAAGTTCATAGTTTTCTCAGAAAATAAGCCCCCCCCCCCCAGATATTTCACAGCAGCTTATTCGCCAACTGTTGCGAGTAGTTCGCGATTTTTGTCCATATCGATAGGAAATCAAATAAAGAATAATTTTATTATGTTCGTTAATTTATTGTTCCGAATGAAACAAAACAAATTAATCAATAAGACTGTAGATAAGTTACGTGTTATGAAATAATATCAAGACTATAAGAGCTAATGATTCAATAAAACACTATCCAATGGTAAACGCGACTATAAGAAACATTGGAAAGCCGAAAGGAAATAAATAATTAACAGATTGATTGCACATGTTTAACATAACATTACCATACGATGATATACACACGGAAGCTAGTACACACCCAGGATTCCACCTGCGAAACTATTAAATAAATCCCACATGACTGGACTGATATTTGGGCTGCCTAAACAAAAATGAACGGCTGAAATCATACACTTTTTACTTTCCGTTAAATTATTGTTTGGTTAATAACTGATTTAGATAAAATAAATATTGGTCCTCCATTGTACAGGGCGGTCCATAAAGTCACCGTACCCATACATTATTTTAGTAGGTTATTTTATGACACTTTATCAACATGTAAGGTTATTTAGAGTCTGAATGGAATGAAGGTGATAATGCCGGTGAAATGAGTCCAATTCACACCTGTGGAGTAACAGTCAGCGCGTCTGGCCGCGAAACCAGGTGGCCCGGGTTCGAATCCCGGTCGGGGCAAGTTACCTGGTTGAGTTTTTTTCCGGGGTTTTCCCTCAACCCTATACGAGCAAATGCTGGGTAACTTTCGGTGTTGGACCCGGACTCATTTCACCGGCATTATCACCTTCATTTCATTCAGATGCTAAATAACCTGAGAAGTTGATACAAAGTCGTAAAATAACCCAATAAAATAAAATAAAGAGTACGGTGACTTATAACCCTCCCTGTGTAATATTTCAGTGACTATTCCTGAAGGAATTATTCACGTTTCAGAGTACGGGTACATATCCTGGCTGTTCATCGTGATGCTGTGCTACATGTACAACTGCTGGGTCATCCCCCTGCGGAACACGTTCCCCTACCAGACGGCGGAGAACACCCCGATCTGGCTGGCCCTGGACTACTCGGCCGACGCCATATATCTTCTGGACGTGGCCTTCGTCAAGCCCAGGCTCAAGTACCTGGAGGAGGGCTTCTGGGTTGCGGACCTAAGTCTCACCAGAAGAAATTACGTGCAGAAGTGGCAGTTCAAGGTCTGTATCATCGCCAGTAATTGAATCTGCAGCGCCATCTCTTCCTGCGTCTGCATTATCATGTCTTCCATTGTATGTATGTATGTATGTATGTATGTATGTATGTATGTATGTATTAATACTACAATTGGGTATACACCCGGTGGCAGTGATATATAATAATACCATTACAATTATACAATAATTACAGCAATAAAAATAAATTAAATTAAAATAAACCTAAATTTATTTCTAACTATAAATAAATAGATGCAATAAACCTAGGACTGTAAATAAAAACTATTCTATAATAACGCCTACGATAAGCAAAAGTAAATCTAACTTATAAGTACTTCTATGTAACCCAACTATTACCAATTTAAGTAATTACATATCACATTAATTAATTACAAATCAACTTAATTAAATATCATCTTAATTAATTACATATCACCTTAATTTATTTACATATCAAATAAATCACATATCTTAATTAATTACATTTCAACTTAATTTATTTACATAACTAAATTACATATCACCTTAATTAATTACAAATCAACTTAATTAAATATCATCTTAATTAATTACATATCACCTTAATTTATTTACATATCAAATAAATTACATATCACCTTAATTAATTACAAATCAACTTAATTAAATATCATCTTAATTAAATATCATCTTAATTAATTACATATCACCTTAATTTATTTACATATCAAATAAATTACATATCAACTTAATTTATTTACATAACAACTAAATTACATATCACCTTAATTAATTACAAATCAACTTAATTAAATATCATCTTAATTAATTACATATCAACTTAATTTATTTACATATCAACTAAATTACATATCACCATAATTAATTACAAATCAACTTAATTAAATATCATCTTAATTAATTACATATCACCTTAATTTATTTACATATCAAATAAATTACATATCACCTTAATTAATTACATATGAACTTAATTAAATATAATCTTAATTAATTACATATCACCTTAATTTATTTACATATCAAATAAATTACATATGATCTTAATTAATTACAAATAAACTTAATTTATTTACATAACAACTAAATTACATATCACCTTAATTAATTACAAATCAACTTAATTAAATATCATCTTAATTAATTACACATCACCTTAATTTATTTACATATCAACTAAATTACATATCACCTTAATTAATTACAAATCAACTTAATTAAATATCATCTTAATTAATTACATATCACCTTAATTTATTTACATATCATCTTAATTAATTACATATCACCTTAATTTATTTACATATCAAATAAATCACATATTATCTTAATTAATTAAATTTCAACTTAATTTATTTACATAACAACTAAATTACATATCACCTTAATTAATTACAAATCAACTTAATTAAATATCATCTTAATTAATTACATATCACCTTAATTTATTTACATATCAAATAAATTACATATTATCTTAATTACATATCAACTTAATTTATTTACATAACAACTAAATTACA
Source organism: Periplaneta americana (assembly GCF_040183065.1). Taxonomy (NCBI): domain Eukaryota; kingdom Metazoa; phylum Arthropoda; class Insecta; order Blattodea; family Blattidae; genus Periplaneta; species Periplaneta americana. Next base: position 4,399,651 of record NC_091132.1, on the reverse strand, counting down.
TATCACCTTAATTAATTACAAATCAACTTAATTAAATATCATCTTAATTAATTACATATCAACTTAATTTATTTACATAACAACTAAATTACATATCACCTTAATTAATTACAAATCAACTTAATTAAATATCATCTTAATTAATTACATATCAACTTAATTTATTTACATAACTAAATTACATATCACCTTAATTAATTACAAATCAACTTAATTAAATATCATCTTAATTAATTACATATCAACTTAATTTATTTACATAACAACTAAATTACATATCACCTTAATTAATTACAAATCAACTTAATTAAATATCATCTTAATTAATTACATATCAACTTAATTTATTTACATAACTAAATTACATATCACCTTAATTAATTACAAATCAACTTAATTAAATATCATCTTAATTAATTACACATCACCTTAATTTATTTACATATCAACTAAATTACATATCACCTTAATTAATTACAAATCAACTTAATTAAGTATAATCTTAATTAATTACATATAAACTTAATTTATTTACATATCAACTAAATTACATATCACCTTAATTAATTACAAATCAACTTAATTAAATATCATCTTAATTAATTGCATATAAACTTAATTTATTTACATATCAACTAAATTACATATCACCTTAATTAATTACAAATCAACTTAATTAAATATCATCGTAATTAATTACATATCAACTTAATTTATTTACATAACTAAATTACATATCACCTTAATTAATTACAAATCAACTTAATTAAATATCAGCTTAATTAATTACATATCAACTTAATTTATTTACATAACTAAATTACATATCACCTTAATTAATTACAAATCAACTTAATTAAATATCATCTTAATTAATTACATATCAACTTAATTTATTTACATAACAACTAAATTACATATCACCTTAATTAATTACAAATCAACTTAATTAAATATCATCTTAATTAATTACATATCAACTTAATTTATTTACATAACAACTAAATTACATATCACCTTAATTAATTACAAATCAATTTAATTAAATATCATTTTAATTAATTACATATCAACTTAATTTATTTACATAACAAGTAAATTACATATCACCTTAATTAATTACAAATCAACTTAATTAAATATCATCTTAATTAATTACATATAAACTTAATTTATTTACATATCAACTAAATTACATATCACCTTAATTAATTACAAATCAACATAATTAAATATCATATTAATTACATATCACCTTAATTTATTTACATATTAACTAAATTACATATCCTCTTAATTAATTGCATATCATCTTAATGAATTACATGACACAACTTAGATAATTATTACACTACACCTACAATTACATTTTCGGTCTAATATTCTCAACCTTTCCTTAAATGTATTGATTTTGAGAGGACTACCCTGAAAGATTGCCGCAGGTAAGCTGTTCCAGTCTACTATTGTGCGGTTAACAAAGGAAAATTTTGCCACGTCCGTTCTTTGTTTTCTACATTCAAACTTCCTAATATGATCTGCCCTGCCTAAGTAAATGTAATGTAATTTCTTTTTTAAACAATGCAAGAGATTGTGTTTTTTTCATAGAATGCAATGGCTTTCGTTTTTAATACAATGCCATGGATTTTTCCCATAGAATACAATGTTATTTATTTTTTACAGAATGCCAAGGCTTTTGTTTTTCTATAGAATGTTATGGATTTTGAACGCTTAAAGATAATGATTGTAAAAAAATGTGATGTAATGCAATTTGTTAATCAGGCAGAATAATAATAACAATAATAATAATAATTATACTTTTGTTTTACAGATGGATGTTCTGTCCCTGCTACCCCTGGACCTTTTATATTTCATCTTGGGCACGGAATACCTCATGTTACGTCTGCCAAGACTCTTGAAGGTGAGAACGGAATTATGTCCACAGAACTATAAATCAGGAGAAGACGCATTTTGAGCTTCTTAGAGTAGAGAGAAATAACATATTTTATTCATCTGCCTGTAAAACCAGGTGACCACTACAGTCCAACATATTAGCACATGTTTTTAGTTCTTTTTCTGTTTTTATTTTTGAAACTACGTATAAAAACATTAAAAAAATAATTTAATCAGTGGGTCATGTTTAGAAATTAGCAGGCTTCGACAATTTGTAAAACAAGAGAACATCGTAGACATTTTGTTTTGCAGCATTAACTTCCCATGTTTATATGAAAAGATTCGAGGAGAACGTCAGGATGTAGACCTTCGGCTCCCCCCTACTACCAGTAATGCATAGCACAATGTCAATACGGCGGTTGCTGTCGTCTGCGATACAACTAACTTTTTTGTTGATTTTCGAATTTCGTTTTTTTTTTCCTGGTTATTATATGCTTATTTAAGTTGTGTTAACTCTCGCTAAGTGGTTTTATATTTTATTTTATCAGTCTTAGTATTCATTTTATTATTGTTAATATTTTGTTTTATTATTATTATTATTAATTAATTAATTTGTATTATTATCTTTGTATTATCTCCGTCACGGTTACTATTATATTATTATTATTATTATTATTATTATTATTATTATTATTATTATTAATTTGATTTGTATTACTATCTTTGTATTATCTCCGTCACGGTTACTATTATTATTATTATTATTATTATTATTATTATTATATTATTATTAATTAATTTGTATTACTATCTTTGTATTATCTCCGTCACGGTTACTATTATTATTATTATTATATTATTATTATTATTATTATTATTAATTTGATTTGTATTACTATCTTTGTATTATCTCCGTCACGGTTATTATTATTATTATTATTATTATTATTATTATTATTAATTTGATTTGTATTACTATCTTTGTATTATCTCCGTCACGGTTACTATTATTATTATTATATTATTATTATTATTATTATTATTATTATTATTATTATTAATTTGATTTGTATTACTATCTTTGTATTATCTCCGTCACGGTTACTATTATTATTATTATTATTATTATTATTATTATTATTATATTATTATTAATTAATTTGTATTACTATCTTTGTATTATCTCCGTCACGGTTACTATTATTATTATTATTATTATATTATTATTATTATTATTATTATTATTAATTTGATTTGTATTACTATCTTTGTATTATCTCCGTCACGGTTATTATTATTATTATTATATTATTATTATTATTAATTGATTTGTATTACTATCTTTGTATTATCTCCGTCACGGTTACTATTATTATTATTATTATTATTATTATTATTAATTTGATTTGTATTACTATCTTTGTATTATCTCCGTCACGATTACTATTATTATTATTATTATTATTATTATTATTATTAATTTGATTTGTATTACTATCTTTGTATTATCTCCGTCACGATTACTATTATTATTATTATTATTATTATTATTATTATATTATTAATTAATTTGTATTACTATCTTTGTATTATCTCCGTCACGGTTATTATTATTATTATTATATTATTATTATTATTAATTGATTTGTATTATTATCTTTGTATTATCTCCGTCACGGTTACTATTATTATTATTATTATTATTATTATTATTATTATTAATTTGATTTGTATTACTATCTTTGTATTATCTCCGTCACGGTTACTATTATTATTATTATTATTATTATTATTATTAATTTGATTTGTATTACTATCTTTGTATTATCTCCGTCACGATTACTATTATTATTATTATTATTATTATTATTATTATATTATTAATTAATTTGTATTACTATCTTTGTATTATCTCCGTCACGGTTACTATTATTATTATTATTATATTATTATTATTATTATTATTATTAATTTGATTTGTATTACTATCTTTGTATTATCTCCGTCACGGTTACTATTATTATTATTATTATATTATTATTATTATTATTATTAATTTGATTTGTATTACTATCTTTGTATTATCTCCGTCACGGTTATTATTATTATTATTATTATTATTATTATTATATTATTATTATTATTAATTGATTTGTATTACTATCTTTGTATTATCTCCGTCACGGTTACTATTATTATTATTATATTATTATTAATTAATTTGTATTACTATCTTTGTATTATCTCCGTCACGGTTACTATTATTATTATTATTATTATATTATTAATTAATTTGTATTACTATCTTTGTATTATCTCCGTCACGGTTATTATTATATTATTATTATTATTATTATTATTATTATTATTATTATTATTAATTTGATTTGTATTACTATCTTTGTATTATCTCCGTCACGGTTACTATTATTATTATTATATTATTATTATTATTATTATATTATTATTAATTAATTTGTATTACTATCTTTGTATTATCTCCGTCACGGTTACTATTATTATTATTATTATTATTATTATTATAGTATTATTAATTAATTTGTATTACTATCTTTGTATTATCTCCGTCACGGTTACTATTATTATCATTATTATATTATTAATTAATTTGTATTACTATCTTTGTATTATCTCCGTCACGGTTATTATTATTATTATTATTATTATTATTATTATTATATTATTATTAATTAATTTGTATTACTGTCTTTGTATTATCTCCGTCACGGTTACTATTATTATTATTATTATTATTATTATTATATTATTATTATTAATTAATTTGTATTACTATCTTTGTATTATCTCCGTCACGGTTACTATTATTATTATTATTATTATTATTATTATATTATTATTAATTAATTTGTATTACTATCTTTGTATTATCTCCGTCACGGTTATTATTATTATTATTATTATATTATTATTATTATTATTATTATTATTATTATTAATTTTATTTGTATTACTATCTTTGTATTATCTCCGTCACGGTTATTATTATTATTATTATTATTATTATTATATTATTATATTATTATTAATTAATTTGTATTACTATCTTTGTATTATCTCCGTCACGGTTACTATTATTATTATTATTATATTATTAATTAATTTGTATTACTATCCTTGTATTATCTCCGTCACGGTTATTATTATATTATTATTATTATTATTATTATTATTATTATTATTATTATTATTATTAATTTGATTTGTATTACTATCTTTGTATTATCTCCGTCACGGTTACTATTATTATTATTATTATTATTATTATTATTATATTATTATTAATTAATTTGTATTACTATCTTTGTATTATCTCCGTCACGGTTATTATTATTATTATTATTATTATTATTATTATTATTATTATTATTATATTATTAATTAATTTGTATTACTATCTTTGTATTATCTCCGTCACGGTTACTATTATTATTATTATTATTATTATATTATTATTAATTAATTTGTATTACTATCTTTGTATTATCTCCGTCACGGTTATTATTATTATTATTATTATTATTATTATTATTATTATTATTATTATTATTATTGTTACTATTATTTCTATCATCAACATTATTATTTGATCCCTATAAAATTTATGTAGACTACTGGACTGTACCCGAGCACGAGCATATGCTCATTTCGGGTATCTATTCATATGTACCATTTAAATTGTAAATTGTGAATAAATTTTAATTTGAATCCGGCCTTGACTTATCAATCATAAATGTTCTGTAAATTATTGACCATCACTTTTGAAACACGCTGTATTTATAAAATTGTTCAATTTTAAATACATTAAATTCAGAGTACCGGTAAATTAATTTAGTTGGATAATCAAAACGTTTCTTTGAAAATTTTTTAATATCCTATGAACAATAAACTCTATAAGCAAGTCACTCGGTCTGTTTTATGTCCCAGATCCAGACGTTCTGGGAGTTCTTCGAGCGCGTGGACAACATGGTGTCGTCACCGTACGTGGTGCGCATGGCGCGCACCCTCACCTACATGCTGTACCTCATACACCTCAACGCCTGCGCCTACTACGCCTTCTCGTCCTGGAAGGGCCTGGGAACCAACAGCTGGGTCTTCAATGGCAAAGGCAGCCCGTAAGTCATATTGTCGTCGGCAGTGCACGGCTTCAAACCTAGCCTGCGATTGATTTTGATAACGTCTCAACAACACTTCCATAAATTCTACTTAATTTAATGAAATTTGACTCTGAGACCTGCTATGATAGCCTAGTTGTAGCAATGGTTATTAAAATTTAATTCTCAGAAACACAATCACAAAGAAACTTTTTTCCTGTTTTATACTTGGTATGGGTTGACATTTTTAGAGGTTTTCCCCAGCTGTAAGGTGAATATCAGGTAATCATATAGCGAGTCATCTGATGTCTGACAATGAAAACCTTAGACTGTTTGAATTCCAGTTTGCCAGTATGTGGATGTGACAATAGTGAACATTGTGATGTAATGAAGTCTGCTGATCACGTCTGCGTTACGTTTCCAGGTACATCAGATGCTTCTACTTCGCAACAAAGACCGCAACGTCCATAGGCAAAAATCCGAAGCCGGAAACAGAAGAAGAAAGTCTCTTCATGACGTGTAGTTGGCTAATGGGGGTTTTTGTTTTTGCAATTCTTATTGGCCAGGTACGTAAAAATATTCCATATGTTCTATCATTTATCTCACAATATTTTATTTATTTATTTATCGAAATATAACAGCTTTCTGTATTAATAGGCTGCCACAAAAACAGAGCATATTGTACAATAGACAGTTCAAAGTACAAATAACATATGTTTAATTTTAAGAGAGTACATATTATACGTCATATAATTTACACAACATATATTTTTGTATACAGAGCTTTCATTTCAAAATGTCCTACTCAAAATAACTATTTATTTAAATTAAGTTTAATTTAAACGAACAAAAACGTGAATTTATATATTGAGGGGGAAAGTTTAAACAATATAATAAATTTTAGATTTCACCCTCTCACTCTCTTTGACATTTCAAATGACATCTACATATTTACATTAGCTCTAATTTGTCACGAGAATATCAATTTTGATCATAATAATCTTAGCTACAGTATAATTATTATGTTCGTGTATCTATGTTCTCTTATTGTACGAAATTGAAATATAATGTGATTTGAAACCTTGAAAACAAATATATATCATATCTATATATTACGATACTTAAATATGAAAGAGCATTCAATTGTTTATACATTTCATTCATTTGTTTCACGTCTTTTGTTTTCTATCGTCGCCTGGCAACCTGGGTTTTTGTTTATTTTTATAATATGAGAGAGAGAGAAAAAATCTCATCCGGCCTTAATTATGGATGACCACGAGGATCCGGAAATTAATAGCAAACAAATATAATCAATTAAATATGAATATTGTTATAAAAATAAAGTGTAGTAATTAAGCACCATTGATTACCAATTATAAAATAAAATCTTAGAAGATAACTATAAAATTATACTGATAGATAAAAGATTTTATGTAAAATTAGCATATCCTTAATTAAGGCCTTCTGAGTGGTATAAATGAAATTGTATAATCTGCAGGGAATCTTTGAGAATTTTCGAGATGATTTTTTGAATTTCAAAAGATGATATTGATAATTGTTTTAAAAAATGATATGTAAATTTTGGTAAAGAACTCCGAGCACCAAAAAATAAACCTGTCACTGACCAATTGAAGAGAGGGATATTATACTTGGCACTAAGGTAGGGAATGCAAGGTTTAAAATTTAAAACAGATACAATTTTAGCTCACCCTTGAAAGAGTAGAACTTGTGCTCAGGGGCGGATTCCTGAATTTAATTTAAATTAAATTATTGTTTATTACAGGTTATTTCAGTTAGTAACAGAAACTAATATTAAGGAATGTTATGGTTGTGCATTATAAACCGCTTCTTTTAAACTTAAACAGGATAGAGGATAATAAAAGCCGAAGTTTGGATTTGCGTTGTTTATGTACTATATGGTTTTGGTATGAGCCGTTCAAAACAGAAGTGGTGCAAGTCAAAAATTGGTAATGAGGGTTAAAGTAAACATTCTATAAAATACAGCGCAAAGTAGCAATTAATACTCAGTTTATTTAAACTATTAGTAGTCAGTGGATAGCACAAAGGACATATTAATTGCTGCTTTGAGCTGTATTTTACAGAATTTTTCCTTTAAACCTCATTACCCAATTTTAACTTACACCACTTTTGCTCTGATCGGCTCATATTATGTCAGTGCTATGTAGAGAAGTTCCGAAATAATCTGTATTACTGTCTAGCTAACAATGGAGCACATTTTGAACATCTTAAATTTACGCAAAATAAATTATTGTGTTCTCATTGTACAACAAACTGACAATAACAATAATTCAGGTTGCCAGGCGATGATAGAATAGAAAAGAAGTTTTGAAATAAAAGCTCTGTATACAAAAATAAATGTTGTGTGGAATTGTGCATTGAACACAGCAATAATAGATTTGTATTTTATGTAGATCATATGTTTCCCAATTAAACACGTCGTAAATGAAGCAACCTGCGGTATTAATCAAAATGAACGCATTTTGTATCGCTAGATGAGGGACATCGTTGTGACTGCAACACGATCACAGACAGAGTACAAGAAGTTGGTGGACGAGGCCTTGGAGTACATGAGGCGCCTCAACTTGCCTCACCACCTGCAGGAACGAGTCAAACTGTGGTTCACCTTCACGTGGGAGCAGCAGCACACACTTGGTAAGCAACAGTTAATGTCATATGGAAACAGCAAAATATCTTTCGTAAATAAACAGAATTAGTAATCGAACAGTTTTATCTATTCATTCGTTCATCCACCCTCCCACCCACCCACCCACCCACCCATCTACCCATCCATTCATCCACTCACCCATCCACCCACCCATCCACCCACCCACCCACCCACCCATCCATCCATCCACCCACCCATCCATCCATCCACCCACCCATCCATCCATCCACCCACCCATCCACCCTCCCACCCATCCATCCACCCATCCATTCATCCACTCACCCATCCACCCACCCACCCATCCACCCACCCATCCATCCATCCATCCATCCACCCATCCATCCATCCATCCACCCACCCATCCACCCTCCCACCCATCCATCCACCCATCCATTCATCCACTCACCCATCCACCCACCCACCCACCCACCCATCCATCCATCCACCCACCCATCCATCCATCCACCCACCCATCCACCCTCCCACCCATCCATCCACCCATCCATTCATCCACCCACCCACCCATCCACCCACCCATCCATCCATCCATCCACCCATCCATCCATCCACCCTCCCACCCATCCATCCATCCACCCACCCACCCATCTACCCATCCATTCATCCACTCACCCATCCACCCACCCATCCACCCACCCATCCATCCATCCACCCACCCATCCATCCATCCATCCACCCACCCATCCACCCTCCCACCCATCCATCCATCCACCCACCCACCCATCTACCCATCCATTCATCCACTCACCCATCCACCCACCCATCCACCCACCCATCCATCCATCCACCCACCCATCCATCCATCCACCCACCCATCCACCCATCCATCCACCCACCCATCTACCCATCCATTCATCCACTCACCCATCCACCCACCCATACATCCATCCACCCACCCACCCATCCATCCACCCATCCATTCATCCACCCACCCATACATCCATCCACCCACCCATCCACCCACCTATCCACCCATCCACCCACCCATCCATCTACCCATCCACCCATCCATCCACCCACCCATACATCCATCCACCCACCCATCTACCCACCCACCCACCCACCCATCCATTCATCCACCCACCCATCCATCCACCCATCCACCCACTCATCCATCCACCCACCCACCTGTCCACCCATCCATCCACCCCCTCATCCATCCATCCGCCTATCCACCCATCCACCCATGCACCCACCGGTTGGGTTGAATTTCCTGGTTGAGGTTTTTCAGGGTTTTTCCTCAACCGTAAGTCAAATGCCAGGAAATTCCCTGAATATCACCGACCTCATTCATCACCGAAATCATATTCATAACAAATCAGTCATACATATACAGTCGCCATCTAGTTCACAACAATAGAACCAGTCTCAACAATAGTGCACAGACCTTCGGATTTCAACCAAAGACTAACTCACGATATGACCAAAGATGTTAAAGCGAGTATAAATAACAGCAAGGAAAATAATAATAATAATAATAATAATAATAATAATAATAATAATAATGAGTGGGATCTCGTTGGCCCTGGACAGCCACCCTATAGTTTGCAATGCTTGCAGACGAGAGCCGCATCATGGACACGCTGCCGCACAAGATGAAGACGGACATCGCCATCAACGTGCACATCCAGACGCTGAGCAAGGTGCAGCTGTTCCACGACTGCGACGAGGCCCTGCTGCGCGAGCTGGTGCTCAAGCTGCGCCCCGTCATATTCCTGCCTGGGGACTTCATCTGCCGCAAGGTTACCACTAACAGTATTTTAACATCTGGCAAACTGAGGATTGCCTTACAAGGATTATCATCATCCCAATTACTGAAAAATTAGTAAAATTTAATATTTTTCTTTTTCCTCCGCAATGAATTACTCTGTAACCTAGAAATTTTATACGCTCAATATACGTTATTTCTGAAACTGTGTACTGCTTTGTGATTTAGCAAAACTGTTATCATTTCGGGTAATTAGTAATGCACTGAATTGCAATTTCTTCGATAATTTCCACAAATATAAATATTTTGAGTGATTCTTTTCTATCTATTCCTGAATATCATACGAGTATGAACATAATCACTTAAAACCTTTGAAATAACTTCAATATAGATATATTTTTTTATTTTAATTTATATTTTAGTGTCATTTTTATTTGTATCTTTTTTACTGGAAGTCAGAATGTATACACACACACACACACACACACACACACACACACACACACACACACACACACACATATATATATATACACATTTTTAAATATAAAACTTGTTGTTCAGTTAACTGTCCGAAAACAGGTTTGAACCTCATAAGTGACACCAATAAGACATCATTCATGAGGAAACTAAGCCTGGAAATAATGGGGTAGCCACCGGCGTGGCTCAGTCGGTTAAGTCCTTGCCTGCCGGTCTGAAGTTGCGTTCGGGCGCGGGTTCGATCCCCGCTTGGGCTGATTACCTAGTTGGGTTTTTCCGAGGTTTTCCCCAACCGTTATGTGAATGCAAGGTAATCTATGGCGAATCATCGGCCTCATCTCGCCAAATATCATCTCGCTATCAACGCTAAATAACCTAGTAGTTGGTACAGCGTCGTTAAATAACCAACTAAAATAAATAAAAATAATGGGATAGGGTGGCCAGTCTTTTTCTCCTCCATAGCATACATCGCTGATTAGCTACATATTACACTAGTCAGACTTCAGATATATACAAACAATATTGTTCTTCCTCTGACACATATCTTCAAGTAAGACGTACTGCCTGATACGTAATAGAGGTACAGTCTTAGAAAAGTCTTCTCGCACAGATACTTCATAAGTTCCAGAAAGGAGACAGCATGAGCAGACATACAACGAAACAAAACTACTTTTATTACCTCAACTAATCGCTCTATTGTGAACCAGGTCGCTCGTCCTCTGATCATGCGCATAGCCTCCTTTCTGGGACTTTCTGTGCGGCAAACCTTTTTTCTAAAACTGTACGTATCAGCCCACATAACATTTGAAATGCAAAAGAAAGTTAGTAGTGTTACTGTTAGGCCTAGTGAATAATGTGATAAGATTGTACATTACAGAGTGGTAATTAAAATAAATTAGAAAATAAAAAAGAAGCAGGTTGTTTGAACCATGAACATTTATTTTTAAAGCAGCGTACGGATAACTTGAGCTAGCAATCACAGCCAAGTAACATTTACTGTATTTGCAAAATACAGTGTTGCCATATTTTGCATTTAAAAATTCTTTGAACGAAATTTTGTCACTTACATTTTCGTCTGCATTTTCATCCATAATTCAGATTATGTTGTCCCTGTGCGCAAATTTTTGGACATCCTGTATATGTGTCTGTGATGGGAAAGTACGTTAAAATTAAATTGCACTGATTGTTGTTTTTGTTTGCAGGGTGAGGTAGGCAAGGAGATGTATATCGTGAAAACAGGACAAGTGCAAGTCATGGGGGGGAAGAATGAAGCGGAAGTGCTGGCAACCTTGACGGAGAGCTCTGTTTTCGGCGAAATCAGCCTCTTGGCCATCGCAGGATGCAACAGGAGAACAGCCACTGTTCGGTGGGTGGCATTCCTCTTCAGTCTTCCATTTTTCAGAAGTTCTCGACTGTCTATATGTGCACAACGATTTATCCTAAATTGATCGGGTTTGTTGATGTCCAGTTTAAAATCTTTTATTTAGAAAGGGACATTTTTATCGAAACAAAATTATCTTTATATCTCCGACATAATCTATGTTCTCTGAATTTCGCTTCTATTTCACTCACGGTTGACTGAGAAATAGGTGACCGATTAGGATGAGTGTCGTTAAAAAGAGTGCATACCAAATCCTATCATCGTCAGAATCTGAATTTTCTCATTTTTGTTAAGGACATCTTGTTTTATGTTGATTTAATAAATAAAACTGCTTTCATACCAAGGAATATAAAAATATATCAACAATTAACTTGTTACCATAGTAACATAACCATACTGCTTCTGTACAAAATAAGTGAAATATCCAACGTAAACAAAATAATATGCTCTTTCAGATTATATTAAGAACTTTATGGTGTCATTATAAAATGTAGCCTACTCAGTCACGTCATAACTCATACAACAATAGTCGCAAAAATATTTTTGTTTCGATAAAAAACATTCCTTTCTGAATGCAAGGTTTCACGTGTCTAAGATTTTTGTCCAAAATCAACTTTAATTGCAATTATGCGTTACTTTTGAAAAAAAAAGCGGCCTGTTTGATAACCGCTGGGTATTAATTGAACGTGGATACTATACTAGTGTAATGCTTGTTTTAAGTTTATATAATGTGTAATCCATATTTCAATTAATCGGTTTTTTCATACTTGTTAATATAATGTGAAGTAGGCCTACCCATAATCATGGATACTACCGATACGTAACTTACCCGCGCCTTCTTTGTATTGTACGTTATGCAATACGACATACATACAGCTGATTCCCTTATGGATGTATGCATAGAATGTCCCAGACCACTGGTACACTCATACGTTTGATAAACTCACTACACTTCATTTAATGGGTGTACAGATGGCCTGGGACACATATTTTGTATATTATAAATAAGGTTATTTTAAAGTAAGTTCCCAGTTTGAAATGGCTTTATCTCCTGTACGCTACATAAGAACATTTTGGTTCCATATAGATACCATTATACTTTAGAGGGATTTTTTTTTCGATATGCATTTGGTTGCTATGGTAACTGTGTCACGCTTGTATAAAATGTAGTTGTGGTTACACACATTGAAAGACACTCTTTCAGCTTTCCCAATGACGGGACTGCCTCATTGGACAAAGCATGATAAACATATTGAGTGAAAACAAAAACAGACCACAAAAGAGAAAGGAGGGGAACGAACAAAAGGGAAAAGTAAGTACAGGAAAGATAATAGCATGCATAAAACAGGCCTAAACATAGTAAACAAACAGATTAGATATTCGAGCAAAATTCTCCCTTTTTAAGAAACAAAGTACAAATGGTATTTTAAAATGGCGAGTGATCCTCTGATAGCGGCAAGGGAAACATCACGAATGAAGTCGTTGTTCGGCTGGAACTTCTTGCAGAAACTGACAAAGAGGCGAGGTATTGTGCCCCTAGCGCCAACCATTAGCCCAACTACTTCAATGGAGGTGAGGTGATATTTCTCCAAATAGAATGGAACTGTGGGCTCATAAATCCTGCATTTTTCTGCGTGGACGTCAGCGGGCTGTTGTTCCTGTGCCTCGAACCTGACTGTCGGGTCGATAATGTAGGTGGATGTAGAGCCTGGTGGAATGGCAAGCATGTCAATTCGCCGACAGGATCCCTCTTGAGAGATGCCATGGACTTCTTCGTGCACAGTGAGACCTTTCTTCCTCAAGGCTTCGGCAATCATGGACCTGATTCTGTGATGTCTAGAGTTCCGCAGTGTCTCGCTGAAAGGACAGGCACCCAAAACGTGGCCAAGAGTTTCAATCTCACTGACGCAACGACGACAGTGGTTTCCGTCTCGGGACCTTCCTGGTATAGCACGCAGCGGACAAACATTAGCTGTCATTTTAAGAGCTTGTCTCCATTCACTGCTAGTGAGGCGATCAGGTTGTCGGATCCATTTATTGGCGGGAGTGAACTCCTTATAGAGGATGACGCCTTTCCCTTTCTGATTTAGAGCACCAAGATTGAAATGCTCGCTCCCTGAGCGACAACTATAATTCTTACAATGGATTTTTCCTTACTGAAACAATTTATATCGGCTATGACTTTATTAGCACTATAAACATTATATCCAGAACTTTTACAAGCTCAGGAAGTTTATTGCAAAGCGTTTGGAGATGAGTTAGTAAGTCAATTTTCAACTTGGTAATACTGTTTGTTTATAACATAGAAGTACATATTGTTATTGAATAACACGCAGGTTGTCATGTTTAACTTTT